>NC_047118.1:73319937-73619937 GCF_902500255.1 Thalassophryne amazonica
CTGTAGCCAGGCTGACAAAGAGTCAGAGCTCTATTGAGCCGAGTATTCCTTTAACTTTAACTAGTAATGACTTCATGACTTTCTTTGCTAATAAAATTTTAACTATTAGAGAAAAAATTACTCATAACCATCCCAAAGACGTATCGTTATCTTTGGCTGCTTTCAGTGATGCCGGTATTTTGTTAGACTGTTTCTCTCAGATTGTTCTGAGTTATTTTCATTAGTTACTTCATCCAAACCATCAACATGTCGATTAGACCCCATTCCTACCAGGCTGCTCAAGGAAGCCCTACCATTATTTAATGCTTCGATCTTAAATATGATCAATCTATCTTTATTAGTTGGCTATGTACCACAGGCTTTTAAGGTGGCAGTAATTAAACCATTACTTAAAAAGCCATCACTTGACCCAGCTAGCTTAGCTAATTATAGGCCAATCTCCAACCTTCCTTTTCTCTCAAAAATTCTTGAAAGGGTAGTTGTAAAACAGCTAACTGATCATCTGCAGAGGAATGGTCTATTTGAAGAGTTTCAGTCAGGTTTTAGAATTCATCATAGTACAGAAACAGCATTAGTGAAGGTTACAAATGATCTTCTTATGGCCTCAGACAGTGGACTCATCTCTGTGCTTGTTCTGTTAGACCTCAGTGCTGCTTTTGATACTGTTGACCATAAAATTTTATTACAGAGATTAGAGCATGCCATAGGTATTAAAGGCACTGCGCTGCGGTGGTTTGAATCATATTTGAAAACTATGAATGAATAATATATATATATATATATATATATTTTATATATATATATATATATATATATATATATATATATATATATATATATATATATATATATATATATATCAACATACATACACACATATATATATACACATATACACACATATATACACAAACATAAATATACACCTACACATACCTACTTACATACAAAATACTATATATTTACAACCCGAAGCAAAAAACAAAAACACCCTAACCCTCATTACCCTTCCTCCTCCCTATACCTAGAAAAAAACATATTTTTGTACCGCTGTTTGAACTGGTTCATGCTTGGACATTGCTTGAGCCCCACTCCCAATCTGTTCCACATCCTCACCCCACAGACAGAAATACAGAAACCTTTTAATGTTGTTCGTGCCCACTGATGCTTTAAATTAAATTTCCCCCTCAGAGTGCAATCCCCTGATCTGTTAAAAAACATATTTTTAATATTTGCTGGAAGTAAATTGTTTATTGCTTTATACGCGATTTGTACTGTTTGAAAATGAACCAAGTCTGTGAATTTTAAGAATTTGGATTGTAAAAATAGTGGATTTGTATGATCTCTATAGCCAGTATTATGAATAATTCTTATAGCTCTTTTCTGCATTACTGATAGTGATTGTGTTGTACCTTTATAAGTATTACCCCATACCTCTGCACAGTACTGTAAATATGGTAAAACCAGTGAGCAGTAAAGAATGCGGAGTGAGTTGTGGTCCAGAATATGTTTCGCTTTGTTTAGAACTGAAATGCTTCTTGACAGTTTACTTTGTATATGTTTTATATGAGTCTTCCAGTTTATCTTATCATCTATTATCACCCCCAGAAACTTATTTTCATGTACCCTTTCAATATCTACCCCCTCGACTTGTAACTGAACCTGTATGTCTGTATTACAATAGCCAAATAACATGTATTTTGTTTTACTTAAGTTTAATGATAATTTGTTTCTGTCAAACCATATTTTCAGTTTTCCCATTTCTGTACTGATCCTCCTCAGTAACTCCTGCAAATCCCCCCCTGAACAAAAAATGCTTGTGTCATCTGCAAATAATACTAATTTTAATATTTTGGAAACATTAACAATATCATTTATATAAATTAGAAAGAGTTTTGGACCCAATACTGACCCCTGTGGGACGCCACAAGCATTGTCCAAGCATGATGATGTATATTCCCCCAACTTCACAAACTGTTTTCTGTTACTTAAGTAGCTTCTCACCCAGTGCAACACCAACCCCCTAATCTCATACTGTTCAAGTTTACTGATTAATATGTCATGATTGATTGTATCAAAAGCCTTTTTAAGGTCTATAAATATTCCAACTGAATGTAATTTGTGGTCTATGGCGTTTGTAATCTCCTCAACTGATTCTATTAATGCAAGTGATGTTGAACTATGTGCTCTGAATCCATATTGACTATCAGTAAGTAATTTATGTTTATTTATGAATCTGTCTAATCTATTATTGAATAACTTTTCTAATAATTTGGAAAATTGTGGAAGCAAAGAAACAGGTCTATAATTTGTGAAGTGGTGTCTATCCCCAGTCTTATACAGCGGCACAACCTTAGCTATTTTCATTTGATTGGGAAATTTACCGGTTTGAAATGATAAGTTACAGATGTATGTTAATGGTTCTACAATCCATTCATTGACCTGTTTTACCACCACCATATCAATTTCATTTAAATCGGTAGATGTTTTATATTTACAATTATTCACAATGTCTATAATTTCTTTTCCATCCACTGCTGTGAGGAACATTGAACAGGGATTTCTTTCTATGAGATTATTATCCCAATCCTCAGGTTGGGAATTGGGAATTTTTTCTGCCAAGCTTGGTCCAATATTTACAAAAAATTATTAAAACCGTTGACTACCTCATCCTTATTTTCCTTCTTGACATTATTATCAATGAAATACTGAGGGTAGCTCTGTTTTTTATTACCATTTTTGATAATGCTATTTAATATATCCCATATTCCTTTAATATTGTTTTTGTTATTATATAATATGTTACTATAATATTCCTTCCTACATACCCGTATAATATTAATCTATTTTTGTATTTCTTATATCTATTTTCTGCCTCTTTAGTCTTTAGTTTTATGAATTCTCTATACAGTGTATTTTTGTTATTACATGCATTTCGTAACCCTTTCGTCATCCATGGTCGATCTTGGATTTTTTTGTCATCTGTAGTCTTGTTTAATTGGACAATTTTTATCATATAATGATGTAAATATTTGTAAAAAAGTTTCATATGCACTATCAACATCACTTTCACTGTATACCTTTTCCCAGTTTTGCTCCTGTAAATCCTTCTTTAGTGTGTTCATGTTTTCCTCTGTCCGCACTCGCCTGTATTTTATTTTCTCCTCTGGCTGATTCCGCCGATGGTTTCTATTATAAACGATGAAAACTGGTAGATGATCACTAATGTCATTGATTAATAATCCACTCACAGTGTTATTCTCAATATCATTGCTGAATATATTATCAATTAAGGTAGCACTATGGGGTGTAATTCTGCTTGGCCTGGTGATTTTTGGATATAAACTCATACTGTACATTATACTGATAAATTCATCTGTTATTTTATGCTTATTTGGATTGAGCAGATCAATATTTAAGTCGCCACAAATGAACATAGTTTTTTGATTAGTTTTTGAGAACATTTTTCCCATACAGTCAGTGAATGTTTCAATACTAGATCCTGGTGCTCTATATATACAGCTGACTAATACATTTTTGCTTTTTTTGTCACATATTTCAATAGTTATACATTCTAATAAGTTATCAATCACAGTTGTCATATTGTCTACTATTTTATAATCCATCCATCCATCTTATCCACATACACAGCCACATTATTTATCTAATAGATTACAATTTGTTCATGTAAATGGGGAATCTTCTTCACAGACTAAGGTTAATTATGGAGTTCCACAAGGTTCTGTGCTAGGACCAATTTTATTCACTTTATACATGCTTCCCTTAGGCAGTATTATTAGACGGCATTGCTTAAATTTTCATTGTTACGCAGATGATACCCAGCTTTATCTATCCATGAAGCCAGAGGACACACACCAATTAGCTAAACTGCAGGATTGTCTTACAGACATAAAGACATGGATGACCTCTAATTTCCTGCTTTTAAACTCAGATAAAACTGAAGTTATCGTACTTGGCCCCACAAATCTTAGAAACACGGTGTCTAACCAGATCCTTACTCTGGATGGCATTACCCTGACCTCTAGTAATACTGTGAGAAATCTTGGAGTCATTTTTGATCAGGATATGTCATTCAAAGCGCATATTAAACAAATATGTAGGACTGCTTTTTTGCATTTACGCAATATCTCTAAAATTAGAAAGGTCTTGTCTCAGAGTGATGCTGAAAAACTAATTCATGCATTTATTTCCTCTTGGCTGGACTATTGTAATTCATTATTTTCAGGTTGTCCTAAAAGTTCCCTGAAAAGCCTTCAGTTAATTCAAAATGCTGAAGCTAAAGTACTAGGGGGGACTAGAAGGAGAGAGCATATCTCACCCATATTGGCCTCTCTTCATTGGCTTCCTGTTAATTCTAGAATAGAATTTAAAATTCTTCTTCTTACTTATAAGGTTTTGAATAATCAGGTCCCATCTTATCTTAGGGACCTCATAGTACCATATCACCCCAATAGAGCGCTTCGCTCTCAGACTGCAGGCTTACTTGTAGTTCCTAGGGTTTGTAAGAGTAGAATGGGAGGCAGAGCCTTCAGCTTTCAGGCTCCTCTCCTGTGGAACCAGCTCCCAATTCAGATCAGGGAGACAGACACCCTCTCTACTTTTAAGATTAGGCTTAAAACTTTCCTTTTTGCTAAAGCTTGTAGTTAGGGCTGGATCAGGTGATCCTGAACCATCCCTTAGTTATGCTGCTATAGACGGAGACTGCTGGGGGGTTCCCATGATGCACTGAGTGTTTCTTTTGTTGGGGAAAGTGTAGTGACACGGACCCACAACAGGGGGTGCAAATGAACGGTCAATAGATGAGCCAAAAGGTAACAATTTAATGTTGTGAATGTGCACAACGAATATACAGACAATCTCAGAATCTGATAGCAGTCAATACACAAAGGTGATGTGTGGGCAGGCTCGAGGATAGAAGACGTCTGTCCTGAGAAGAGCCGGAACCACACGATTTCCGCCGCCACCGAACCTGGTGAATACTGGAGCCGCCAAGTCCCGAATTCCCAGGTGATCACCGTCCCCGACTGTCGGATCTGGTACTGCTGGCGAGGAGCACAAACAGTGAGATGTGGGTGTGTGCACACCCAGTAACAAAAACAGTCAGAAGGTGGAAAGTCACCTCCACCTCTAATCACACACTCGTGCAGCTCCTGTTAACCACTTATCTGGTTGGGATGTGAAGCGAAGCCGTCGCTGATCACACCAAAACGCCAATCCCACAGATAAGGCAACACCCACAGGAAAACGGCTGCAAAGAAGTTCAGACTATAAAGTCAGTGTTAAGTTCAGATACAGCAGAGAATATTACCTTCACAGGTAGATGATATCTCGGCAGCGAGGTGGAGATGACATCCGGCTTTTATGGAGTGATGAAATGATGGGTGACAGCTGTCATGAGTTGAGGTGTGACAGCTGTCACTCCCGGTTGTGTCCGTGGCGGCAGCGCCCTCTCATGCCTGAAGCCCGCACTTCAGGCAGGGCGCCCTCTGGTGGTGGGCCAGCAGTACCTCCTCTTCTGGCGGCCCACACAACAGGACCCCCCCCTCAATGGGCGCCTCTTGGCGCCAGACCAGGCTTGTCCGGGTGACGTCGGTAGAAGTCGGCCAGGAGGTCCGGGTCCAGGATGAAGCTCCTCTTCACCCAGGAGCGTTCTTCAGGGCCATACCCCTCCCAGTCCACCAGATACTGAAACCCCCGGCCCTTCCGACGGATGTCCAGGAGCCTGCGAACCGTCCATGCAGGCTCCCCATCGATGATCCGGGCAGGAGGCGGCGCCGGTCCGGGAGCACAGAGGGGTGAGGTGTGGTGTGGCTTGATCCGGGAAACATGAAAAACCGGGTGGACCCGCAGTGAAGCTGGGAGCTGCAGCTTCACTGCGGCCGGACTGAGGACTTTGAGGATCTTGAATGGACCAATATACCTGTCCTTGAGTTTGGGTGAGTCCACTTGGAGGGGGATGTCCTTCGTTGAAAGCCACACCTCCTGCCCGGGCTGGTAAGCAGGGGCTGGGGAACGCCGGCGGTCTGCATGGGCCTTAGCCCTCGTCCGCGCGTTCAACAAGGCAGAACGGGCAGTGCGCCACACCCAACGGCATCTTCGCAGGTGGACCTGGACCGAGGGCACACCAACCTCTCAGACCTCCACCACGGGGAACAATGGGGGCTGGTACCCCAGACACACCTCAAATGGGGAGAGGCCGGTGGCAGAGGACACCTGGCTGTTATGGGCGTACTCGATCCAGGCCAGATGGTGACTCCAGGCCGACGGGTGCACGGATGTAACACAGCGAGGGCCTGTTCAAGTTCTTGGTTGGCCCGCTCTGCCTGTCCATTCGTCTGAGGGTGATACCCGGATGAGAGGCTCACGTTGGCCCCCAGTTCTCTGCAGAAACTCCTCCAAACCTGTGAGGAGAACTGAGGACCACGGTCCGAGACAATGTCAGTTGGTATCCCATGCAGACATACAACGTGGTGGACCAGGAGGTCTGCTGTCTCCTGGGCTGTAGGGAGCTTCGGGAGGGCCACGAAGTGGGCTGCCTTGGAGAAACGGTCCACTATTGTGAAGATGGTCATCATGCCCTGGGACGGCGGGAGGCCCGTGACAAAGTCCAGGCCAATGTGAGACCAGGGGCGACGAGGCACCGGAAGAAGTCCTTGTGTCTTGGAGTGGTCTGCCTTGCCCCTGGCACAGGTGGTGCAGACCTGGACATACTCCCGGACGTCGGCCTCCATGGACACCCACCAGAAGCGCTGCCGGACAACTGCCACGGTCCTACACACCCCTGGATGACAGGAGAGCTTGGACCCGTGACAGAAGTCCAAGACTGCAGCTCTGGCCTCTAGTGGGATGTATAAACGGTTCTTTGGTCCAGTTCCGGGGTCCGGGCTCCGTGCCAGGGCCTCCCGGACGGTCTTCTCCACGTCCCAGGTGAGGGTGGCCACGATAGTGGACTCCGGAATGATGGGCTCTGGTGGATCCGATAGCTCAGTCTTGACCTCATCTTCATGCACCCGGGACAAGGCATCCGATCTCTGGTTCTTGGTCCCGGGGCGGTAGGTGATTCGGAAGTCAAAACGCCCGAAGAACAGTGACCAGCGGACTTGCCTGGGGTTCAGCCACTTGGCGGTCCTGATATACTCCAGTTTCCGATGGTCAGTGAAAACTGTGAACGGCACAGACGCTCCCTCCAACAGGTGTCTCCACTCCTCAAGAGCCTCTTTCACCGCAAGGAGTTCTCGATTGCCGACGTCATAGTTCCGTTCAGCTGGGGTCAACCTGCGAGAAAAGTAGGCACACGGGTGAAGAACCTTATCGGTCTCTCCGCTCTGGGATAGCACGGCTCCTATCCCTGAGTCAGAGGCGTCCACTTCAACCACGAACTGGCGGCTAGGGTCGGGCTGCACCAGAACTGGTGCAGACGAGAACCGGCGTTTCAACTCCTTGAACGCGGCTTTGCACCGATCCAACCAGGTTAAGGGGACTTTTGGAGAGGTCAGGGCTGTCAGGGGGGTAACTACCTGACTGTAGCCCTTAATGAACCTCCTGTAGAAATTTGTGAAGCCGAGGAATTGTTGCAGCTTCCTACGGCTTGTTGGTTGGGGCCAATCTCTCACCGCCGCAACCTTAGCCGGATCAGGGGCGATGGGGTTGGAGGAGATGATGAACCCCAGGAAGGACAAAGAGGTGTGGTGAAACTCACAATTCTCACCCTTCACAAACAGCCGGTTCTCCAACAACCGCTGCAGGACCTGACGTACATGCTGGACATGAGTCTCAGGGTCCGGGGAAAAGATGAGTATGTCATCCAGATATACGAAGACGAATCGGTGCAGGAAGTCCCGCAAGACGTCATTAACTAAAGCTTGGAATGTCGCGGGGGCGTTAGTGAGGCCGAACGCCATGACCAGGTACTCAAAATGACCTAATGGGGTGTTAAATGCCGTCTTCCATTCGTCTCCCTTCCGGATCCGAACCAGGTGATACGCATTCCTAAGGTCCAGTTTGGTGAAAATTTGGGCTCCATGCAGGGGCGTGAACACTGAATCCAACAGGGGTAAAGGGTATCGATTACGAACCGTTATGTCGTTCAGCCCCCTGTAATCAATGCATGGACGGAGTCCGCCATCTTTCTTGCCCACAAAAAAAAAACCTGCACCCATCGGGGAGGTGGAATTCCGGATCAGCCCGGCAGCTAATGAGTCCCGGATGTAGGTCTCCATTGATTCACGCTCAGGACGTGAGAGGTTGTACAGCCTGCTGGACAGGTACTCAGCGCCCGGGACCAAATCAATGGCTCAATCGTACGGACGGTGCGGGGGAAGGGTGAGCACCAGATCCTTGCTGAAGACGTCAGCAAGGTCGTGGTACTCAACCGGCACCGCCGTCAGATTGGGAGGGACTTTAACCTCCTCATTAGCATTTACACCGGGAGGAACCGAGGATCCTAAACACTTCCGGTGGCAGGTTTTGCTCCACTGAGTCACAACCCCAGATGGCCAATCAATCCGGGGATTTCTCTCAAAGATTCTTGAGAGGGTAGTTGTAAAACAGCTAACTGATCACCTGCAGAGGAATGGTCTATTTGAAGAGTTTCAGTCAGGTTTTAGAATTCATCATAGTACAGAAACAGCATTAGTGAAGGTTACAAATGATCTTCTTATGGCTTCGGACAGTGGACTTATCTCTGTGCTTGTTCTGTTGGACCTCAGTGCTGCTTTTGATACTGTTGACCATAAAATTTTATTACAGAGATTAGAGCATGTCATAGGTATTAAAGGCATTGCGCTGCGGTGGTTTGAATCATATTTGTCTAATAGATTACAGTTTGTTCATGTAAATGGGGAATCTTCTTCACAGACTAAAGTTAATTATGGAGTTCCACAAGGTTCTGTGCTAGGACCAATTTTATTCACTTTATACATGCTTCCCTTGGGCAGTATTATTAGACGGTATTGCTTAAATTTTCATTGTTACGCAGATGATACCCAGCTTTATCTATCCATGAAGCCAGAGGATACGCACCAATTAGCTAAACTGCAGGATTGTCTTACAGACATAAAGACATGGATGACCTCTAATTTCCTGCTTTTAAACTCAGATAAAACTGAAGTTATTGTACTTGGCCCCACAAATCTTAGAAGCATGGTGTCTAACCAGATCGTTACTCTGGATGGCATTTCCCTGATCTCTAGTAATACTGTGAGAAATCTTGGAGTTATTTTTGATCAGGATATGTCATTCAAAGCGCATATTAAACAATATGTAGGACTGCCTTTTGCATTTACGCAATATCTCTAAAATCAGAAAGGTCTTGTCTCAGAGTGATGCTGAAAAACTAATTCATGCATTTGTTTCCTCTAGGCTGGACTATTGTAATTCATTATTATCAGGTTGTCCTAAAAGTTCCCTAAAAAGCCTTCAGTTGGTTCAGAATGCTGCAGCTAGAGTACTGACGGGGACTAGCAGGAGAGAGCATATCTCACCCGTGTTGGCCTCCCTTCATTGGCTTCCTGTTAATGCTAGAATAGAATTTAAAATTCTTCTTCTTACTTATAAGGTTTTGAATAATCAGGTCCCATCTTATCTTAGGGACCTCGTAGTACCATATTACCCCATTAGAGCGCTTCGCTCTCAGACTGCGGGCTTACTTGTAGTTCCTAGGGTTTGTAAGAGTAGAATGGGAGGCAGAGCCTTCAGCTTTCAGGCTCCTCTCCTGTGGAACCAGCTCCCAATTCAGATCAGGGAGACAGATACCCTCTCTACTTTTAAGATTAGGCTTAAAACTTTCCTTTTCGCTAAGGCTTATAGTTAGGGCTGGATCGGGTGACCCTGGACCATCCCTTGGTTATGTTGCTTTAGACGTAGACTGTGTTTCATAATTATTGTATGGCCTTGCCTTGCAATGTGGAGCGCCTTGGGGCAACTGTTTGTTGTGATTTGGCGCTATACAAGAAAAAAGTTGATTGATTGATTGATTGTGTTTAATCATCCATGGGAAGCCCAAAATCACGCGGGAGGTAGAAGGAGTTACAAAAAACTCAATCTCCTCCCAGTGATTCCCAGACACTACCAGGGTTACAGGTAGTGTCTTGTGTGTGATAAAAGGGAGAAGAGTGCCATCTAGTGCTCGCACCTTCACTGGCAAAGAAAGCGCCACCAGAGGGAGCCCTACCTCCCTTGCCCATCTGCTATTCAGCAGATTCCCTTCTGACCCCGTGTCCACCAGTGCTGGGGCTTGAAGGGTTAAATCCCCGCTCAGGATTTTAACTGGGAGTCGTGTTGACAGATGTGTATGACCCACGTGAATGTTTTGACCCCCCCTCAACCCAGTCTCTAAGGGCGGGCGTTTGTGTTTTGACCGTTTGAGGCAGTCTCTCTGCTGATGCTCACTTGAGCCACAGACAAAACACTCCCTGCGGACCAGCCTCCTCTGTCTGAATGTGGCCCTGCTCGTGTCCCTAGCACCGTCAGCAGGGGGAGCTGTAGCCACATGGAGCTCTGTGGCTGTGGAGCGTGGGGAAGACGGCTCTCTTTCGGACCCAGGAAGAAGAGGGACGGCTTGTGCCTGACCACGCCCTTCGCCTCGCTCCCGTCGGCGTTCTTCTAACCGATTGTCCAATCGTATAACCAAATCGATAAGCTCAGCCAAATCCCGCGGTTCCTCCTTAGCCACCAGGTGCTCCTTCAGGACCGACGACAGTCTGTTTATGAAGGCAGCGCGGAGCGCAGTCATATTCCAGCCGGATCTCGCAGCCGTGATGAGGAAGTCGACTGCATATTCGGCTGCGCTGCGGCGCCCCTGTCTCACTGACAGCAACACGGTAGACGCGGTTTCGCCTCTGTTAGGGTGATCAAAAACAGTTCTGAGCTCCCTCACAAACCCAGTATAAGAGGCAAGGAGCCGTGAACTCTGTTCCCAAAGCGCTGTAGCCCAAGCGCGTGCGTCGCCTCGAAGCAAATTAATCATGTAAGCCACCTTGCTGGCGTCAGACGCGTACATCACGGGACGTTGTGCAAAGACGAGCGAACACTGCATAAGAAAGTCCGCGAACATCTCCACACAACCTCTGTATGGCTCTGGGGGGCTTATGTATGCTTCAGGGGATGGTGGGGGGGGGGGTCGTTGAATGACCAGTGGAATGTCTGTATTCGGCACCGGGTCGGCAGGAGGAGGAGCTGCAGCAGCGCCCTGAGCGCGCGCTTCCACCTGCGTGGTGAGAGCCTCCATCCTGTGATTAAGGATGACGTTTTGCTCGGTTATCAGGTCCATCGGAGCGGTAAAGGCGGTGAGGATGTGCTGCAACTCACCAATCACGCCTCCAGCCGACGCCTGCGCACCCTGCTCTTCCATTGGCTGTCCAACAGATGGTTGACGCCCCTCGGCATCCATGACGTTGGCCGAGATATCCTGTTGGGAAAAGTGTAGTGACACGGACCCACAACAGGGGGCGCAAATGAACGGTCAATAGATGAGCCAAAAGGTAACAATTTAATGTTGTGAATGTGAACAACAAATATACAGACAATCTCAGAATCTGATAGCAGTCAATACACAAAGGTGACGTGTGGGCAGGCTCGAGGATAGAAGACGTCTGTCCTGAGAAGAGCCGGAACCACACGATTTCCGCCGCCACCGAACCTGGTGAATACTGGAGCCGCCAAGTCCCGAATTCCCAGGTGATCACCGTCCCCAACTGTCGGATCTGGTACTGCTGGCGAGGAGCACAAACAGTGAGATGTGGGTGTGTGCACACCCAGTAACAAAAACAGTCAGAAGGTGGAAAGTCACCTCCACCTCTAATCACACACTCGTGCAGCTCCTGTTAACCACTTATCTGGTTGGGGTGTGAAACGAACCCGTCGCTGATCACACCAAAACGCCAATCCCACAGATAAGGCAACACCCACAGGAAAATGGCTGCAAAGAAGTTCAGACTATAAAGTCAGTGTTAAGTTCAGATACAGTAGAGAATATTACCTTCACAGGTAGATGATATCTCGGCAGCGAGGTGGAGATGACATCCGGCTTTTATGGAGTGATGAAATGATGGGTGACAGCTGTCATGAGTTGATGTGTGACAGCTGTCACTCCCGGTTGTGTCCGTGGCGGCAGCGCCCTCTCGTGCCTGAAGCCCGCACTTCAGGCAGGGCGCCCTCTGGTGGTAGGCCAGCAGTACCTCCTCTTCTGGCGGCCCACACAACATCTTTCTCTTTTTGCTCTGTATGCACCACTCTGCATTTAATCATTAGTGATTGATCTCTGCTCCCCTCCACAGCATGTCTTTTTCCTGGTTCTCTCCCTCAGCCCCAACCAGTCCCAGCAGAAGACTGCCCCTCCCTGAGCCTGGTTCTGCTGGAGGTTTCTTCCTGTTAAAAGGGAGTTTTTCCTTCCCACTGTCGCCAAGTGCTTGCTCACAGGGGGTCGTTTTGACCGTTGGGGTTTTTACGTAATTATTGTATGGCCTTGCCTTACAATATAAAGCACCTTGGGGCAACTGTTTGTTGTGATTTGGCGCTATATAAATAAAATTGATTGATTGATTGATTGATGTGTGCACCTCCATGCGCCTCCAAAAGGATCCCCGCCAAACTTTGGTGTCATTGATTTGATGTGTTTTGTCCCGTTTTAAATCTCCGAAGAGTTCTTCAACTTACTCCAGCAAAACACACAGAGACAAAATAAAAATAAATAAATATAACCCAAATGTCGTCGTCGCTCTTCCTGACTGACTGACAGCTGCAGCGTCACGTATATCACTGACTGTAATCTAACGTTCCCGCATTTTTGTAGCAAGGGCTAAAATTCCGGCACCCCAAAGCCATTAATTTTGGCAATGTTGATTTGCCAAATATTTTTTAATTTTCCCTAGTAACTACATACGATTGGTTATTTCGCTGCACTTCAAGGGCGCTTTGAATGAGCGCCCAAGACGAGGAACGTACGTTTTCTGCTCCTGTCGGTGGAAATGCACTGTTGAATGAGAGTCAGTTGGAGGAAGTGTTGTTTTAATCATTCATATTACATGTAGGCACATACAAGTAAGTAAAACTGACATTGATAATACTTTTTAAATATATATATATATATATATATATATATATATATATATATATATAAAATGACTTTTCCCCTCCACTTCAAGGAGGGCAGCGCCCGAGCGCCCCCTATGGGCCGGCCGCCACTGGTGGCGGGACATGAAAAAAAACATGAGACTGGTAGGTCCTTGGGATTGTGAGGCTGTATTTTATGTGTTGTTTGGGCATCTTTAGAGGTACAGAAAACCTGCTTGGTCCATGGACAAGTCGGTTGCTAAACCTTGCTAGGATTGCCCTTGTTAGCTAGTCTACATTGCCATAGCTGTACTGCTCCTTGCACCCGTGATCAGGTCAGATTTCAGAAATGAAGCAGAGCTGGTCTTGACTAGTACTTGACTAGGAGACTGCTTGGGAAAACCAGGATCTGTGAGCAGGTATCTCCATGTGAAGCTGTTACATTAGGAAGGGTATCCAGTGTAAAACGTCTGCCAAATCCCAGTCATTATTTATACTGGAACTACTGTGGTAACAGTGAGCACTGGGGGGGGGGGGGAATAAGCTGGCTTCAATAACAAACTGGTCAAGTGCATCTGATAGTGGACATTAACTAATGCAGGTTTGTGTTTTTACATTTGTCCCAACAGGAATCTAATTGTTTGCTGCACATGGAGTTCCACCTCAGAGCGATTCTTAGCACTTCCACATTGTGCGCAGGGTGTATGTGTGACAGGAAGTCAGGCATGGTGGCTGTAAAAACAAAGAAACTAGTGTGGTGCTTTCAGAAGCTATTTTCACCATTCAATGCTGTGCTTTCTTTGTGGCGTTCATCACACTGTTCCATAAGACCGTTATATCACGCCACATAATCTGTAATGGAGAAGACTCACAGAAAACATGTTTTCCTTGATGATCTGAACCGGCTTTAAAGTTTTTTTTTATACAAGTGTGTCTTCTGTCATCCACAGAAAATGTCCAAACGTACAAAATGTAACTTGGTGGTGGTGGTGGGGTGGGGGGTGCACTTTTACTGATGGTGGAAAGGTATTACCAGGGGTGGGCAACGAGGGCCGAGACAGTGCAGGTTTTCCTTGCAACCAATCCCCTCAGCAGGTGGGTTGCTGATGAGCTTCTCCTCTGAATATAAACACCTGATTGTCAATGAAATCACCTGCTGAGGTGGTTGGTTGTAAGGAAAACCTGCAGTGTCTCAGCCCTTCATGGCACATGATTGCCCACCCCTGTATTAGACATTACTGGTCCATGCAGATGCTAGTGGTAAGGTAAACAACATTGGTGGAGGTATCTCCAATGGTGCTTTTATATTCAGATGAGCACGTGGCCTTTAAATCACAGTTCATCACCATTACAACCAGAAGTTTTTATTTATTTATTCATTTGTTGTCTTTAGATAGTTTCAAATCGGGACACATGATCATTTTGAATAAGTCCTGGTTCTTGAACATGGCAGTATTTGGAGCCCTAGAATACTGGCTTCCTCCTTTGTTGACAGCTTTTAAGGTGATGGTGATGGAGCTCTCTCTGAAAGGTGGATGGATTCACATTTCTGTCTGATGGCACCAACTCCTTCATCAGTTGGTTCTGATAGTCAGTTGTGATGTTAATCTTCTGATGGACCTTTATAACAAAAGTCCTGGGTGTTAATTTGGGCATTCTTAAGTTTCTTATATTTTTGGATAATAGTTTGCGATACCATGAGTAACATGGTGGCGAGGTGTTTAGTGAGCTTGTCTTCGAAGCAGAAGGTTAGTGGTTCAAAACCACCCTGGCACATTCTCCATGTAAAGTGGAGTTGCATCAGGAAGGGCATCAGGTGTAAAAATTTGTGCCAAATCAACATCCAGATCCATATCAGATTTGCTGTGAAAAACCTAAGGGACAAGCTCAAGGAACTTGTGATACTATGAATCTTTTCCAGCCTTCATTGGATGAGACACTTCATCTGTGTCTTCATCATGTTGTCTCAAGCCAACCAACTGTAAATGAGTACTGTTGTCCTGTCCAGGGGGGGTCATAGACTCTCATCCACTTGATGCTACAGAATTCATGTCTAATAAATTGTATATGGATTATTGATAATAATATATAAATGTATTGTAATGGTTTTAGGAGCTGCATTGAAAAGCAGCTGCTGCTGCAGGACACCTCAGCTCAGCAGCTTGAACAGTGCAGAGCTGTGTAACTTTCAGCACTAATATTTGGGAATGTGTGTGTGTGTGTGTCAGAGTAAGTTTAATACTTTCCTGACATAATTTAATGTAATTTAATTTTACTGGCTCGATATCCAGGTCAAAATGACATTTTAACACACATAATAATAATAATAATAATAATAATAATAATAATAATAATAATAATAATAATTATTATTATTATTATTATTATTATTATTATTATTGTTGTTATTATATCTTGTGTTCTTTTTTAGCAGGTTTTATCTGTTCCACTACCATGAAGCTTGCAGCATTTTTAGAGTTGTCCTGGTGTCTTGGTGGCTTCCCTCACTTGTCTCCTTCATGTACACTCAGTTTTTAAACAGAGCGTGTGCCTGACAGTCATACGCTTTACATTTATGAATTATTTAAATTTAACTAAGGAAATTTAACTAAATTAATTTAATTTTAATTAAATTTTATTAAATTAAATTTAGTTAAATTAATTAATTTAACTAAATTTAACCAAGGAAGTCCCAGCAATGCTTTGGGACTCCCCCAGCAAGAACAAGAGGACTTGACTGAGGATGGGTAAATACGGGGTGTGCTGCTTGGTCTGCTGCCACCATGACCTCTACCTGGGTAAATGGCAGAAAATGAATGAATGAATATATGAACACCAACAGATATGGTCATCAGACAACAGTCCATTGACACTCAGTCCTTGAAAATGAGGGATGACACCCAAAAAGTGCTCATTACCTCATTCTTTATTGTACACTCTGACCTCAGATTAATTGCTTTGAACTGTAAAATTTGGTAATTAAAGCTATTTTTAAAAGTTTGTCAGTGTCCAAATACGGTGCATCTAGGAAGCATTCATAACGCTTCACTTTTTCCACATTTTTTTATGTGATTCAAAAAATGGATGAAATTCATTTTGTCCCATCATAATTCTACACACAGTAACCCACAATGACAATGGCAGCAATTACAGTCTCAAGTCTTCTTGAATATGATGCCACAAGCTTGGGGCATCTACCTTTGGACAGTTTTGTCCATTCCTCTTTGCAGCACCTCTCAAGCTCCATTAGGTTGGATGGGGAGCATCGGTACTCAGCCATTTTCAGATCTCTCCAGAGATGTTCAGTCAGATTCAGGTCTGAGCTCTGGCTGGGTCACTCAAGGACTTTCACAGAGTTGTCCTGAAGCCAAGAGCACTCTGGAGCAGGTTTTCCTCCAGGATGGCTCTGTACATTGCTGCATTCATCTTTCCCTCAATCCTGACTAGTCTCCCAGTTCCTGCTGCTGAAAAACATCCCCACAGCATGATGCTGCCACCACCATGCTTCACTGTAGGGATGGTGTCTGGTTTCCTCCAAACATGGTGTCTGGCATTCACACCAAAGAGTTTGTCTCATCAGACCAGAGAATTTTGTTTCTCATGGTCTGAGAGTCCTTCAGGTGCCTTTTGGAAAACTCCAGGTGGGCTGTCATGTGCCTTTTACTAAGGAGTGACTTCCGTCTGGCCACTCTACCAGGCCTGATTGGTGGATTGCTGCAGAGATGGTTGTCCTTCTGGAAGGTTTTCATCTTTCCACAGAGAAATGCTGGAGCTCTGACAGAGTGACCATTGGGTTCTTGGTCACCTCCCTGTCTGAGGCCCTTCTCCCCTGATCACTCAGTTTAGACGGGCAGCCAGTGCATCCTGGTGAATCTGAACGTCTTCCATTTATGGATGATGGAGGCCACTGTGCTCACTAGAACTATCAAAGCAGCAGAAATGTTTCTGTACCATTTCCCAGATTTGCGCCTTGAGACAATCCTGTCTCGGAGGTCTAAGGCAATTTCTTTTACTTCATGCTTGGTTTGTGCTCTGACATGCACTGTCAACTGTGGGACCTTATATGTAGACTGATGTGTGCCTTTCCACATTATGTCCAATCAACTGAATTTACCCCAGGTGGACTCCAGTTAAGCTGTAGGGGCATCTCAAGGATGATCATTGGGAACATGATGCACCTGAGCTCAGTTTTGAGCTTCATGGCAAAGGCTGTGAATATGTGATTTCTTAGTTAAAAATAAATAAATAATTTGCAAGAATCTCAAAAGAAAAACTCACTTTGTCATTATGGGGTGCTGTGTGTAGAATTGTTAGGAAAAATAATGAATTTCATCCATTTTGGAATAAGGCTGGAACATAAAATGTGGAAAAAGTGAAGTGCTGTGTACACTTTCTTGATGCTCTGTATATCTGTCCCTGTCTGTAGACTGAATCCACTGTCTCAATGGGTATTTTGACTGAGAGATGGCACCAGAGTGTTTTAGTCTGTTTCGATCTATCAGTCTGAAAGGCCTCCACATGATCTAAATTACACTCTTTAAGCAGGGCTTCTTAAACCGACGACATCTTCAATGTAGTTTTGTCTTGGATAACAGTGTCTCTGTGTCTTCTAAAGCCTCAATAGTTTATGTCCAGGAGAAATGTATATGCAAATACATAAATAGTGGAGCTCAGTGTGAGCTGCAGTGTTTGATCCTCCCATATGGAAACAATCTGAGCTCAACCCATCGTGTGTGATGATGATGGAAGGTGGTGTAATGGTGAATACAGAGGCGTGTAATAATGTAAGTGGAGGTGGAGGAGCAGGCCATAAATAAAATGATGTTTGGATTGGGCGTATGAATGTGTGCGGGAGGCGGGGGTCTGTTGTTTTAAGTGGGGATTTCCGAGTGGAGGCTTAAATGTTTGGCCCCGTGAACTGAACGGTTTTATCAGTCTGGGCGCTGACAGTGTGTCCAGGATTCAGAGAGGAGGGAAGAGACAGAGAGGAGAGGGATGAAAGGAAAAGGAGAGGAGGTGAAGGGTGAAAAGATGGAAGGGTGAGGGAGAGGACGAGGATGTGAAGAAGTGAAAAGGATATGGCAGGGATGGTGAACCATGTGCCATGAAGGGCCAAGAGTCTGCTCGATTTCCCTCCAAACAGACTGATTTCACACGTTCACTCACTGAGGTGACGCCTCAGCTCCACAAGTCTGCAGTCACTCCCACAGGGGACAAAATTCCCAATCTGTTCTTATCCAAGGATCCAGATAGTGACAATTTTGAAATGTTGATGTGGACGTGGAATTATCATTGTAACATCTCTATGCAGATGCACGGCTGAGCTTCCTGTGAAGTCATGATTTTCTTTTAACTGCATCAATGGCCAGATGAGGGTGAACATGCTGCAGTCACAGCTGATTCAGCAAGGTGTTTCCTCGCTTTTGATTGGCTGAGCACACCTGATTTAGTTAATTAGCAGTGGGGGGGGCAGTTGTTAGCAGGGTTAATGACCCCTGGTGGACTAGATATCTCAAATAGCAATAGATTTTAAGAAAGGTTTGTGGAGGAATGGTGCTGAGTTGATCCTTTGTGCCTTGAATATTGTGAGGCAGGATGGATTTAATTACCCTGCACATCAGCAAAGCGGGTTATTGTAATCAGCTGTGTGTAGAAGATATGTAACTAAAAAAAGGCTGGACTGATTTCCATAAAACTTGGTGGGAATAATACCTGGGCTTTTTTGGAGATGATTGGACAAAGGCCAAAGCCAAGGTCAACAAAAACATGGTGCAAAAAAACACATTTTGCGAGAACGCAAAATATCTGTAATTGATTGGCAACATGAACTATGGGACATGGATGTATGGCAGTGCAGAGAGTGTGCAGGGTTGCATCAGCTCTATGATGCCTTTCTTTCATAATATAGATAATGAAGAAGGCAAAAGTAAGAGGTCAATAACAAACCACAAGTTGTGGTCACAGAAACGGTTTCAACATCTCATCTGATCTACCCAGCATCCAACATCGATTTGCATGTATAGCATTTGTAACATATGAAGAAAAAAACCTACTATTATTGGGTTATGTTTTCACTGTTTTTATAGACTTCAAGGCAAAAGACATTTATTTCTGTCATAATGTTCTCCAAAACAGTAGGTGGCAGTAGATACTGTCCTATCAAACCAACATATTTTTACGATGTTTCATATGATATGATACAAAAAGTGTGACATTTCATGCATATGCCTGTGAATGCCCACATGCACAGTAAGGTTAGGTTAGGGTTAGAACAGCAATAATAACAACAATAGCTAAAAGACAATGTACTGTATTTTTCCATTCAGATGATCTGCTATCTTGTTATTGAGAAATATGCAGGATTTATTATACAGCTATGATGTTACACACACTCTGATTGGCAAATTATTAATCTTGCTTGCTCGGTTTGTACTGTCAACACCTCAGAATGATATTATCAGTTATCAAGTTGTTCACCAAGGCCTCAGGGTGTATGGTTTTCTGAAGGGTGTAAAAAGCCATATTCATTGGTGAACAACTTGATAACGGTTTTATCATATACATGTACACTAAAGGCAATAGTAATAAATGCTGTGTCAATTGTAATCAGAATTTTATTAAATAGAACATTTCTAAACAGTTGTAATAAGGCAATGAAAATATCTACGACAAACACATTCAATTGATAATGGCATTGAATAGAACAGAAACAGGTGTATTAAATTACACATTGACAATATCTAGGACAAACACATTCAATTGATATTCCAATCAAATCAAATCAATTTTATTTATATAGCGCCAAATCACAACAAACAGTTGCCCCAAGGCGCTTTATATTGTAAGGCAAAGCCATACAATAATTACGGAAAAAAAACACAAAAGATCACAGTCATTTAGGCATGTAAATGTTCACTGTTCTAGTACGAGTGCATCCACTGAAGACTGGTGGCTGCGGAGGTGGTGGTACCGTAACAGGTGCACTGACGCATGGAAGGTCGCCAAAATCACACAACAGCTGTGCAATATCAACCCCTTCGACTAAGGATTCCACACTCATGCTGGTTTGAAGTGTGACTCCTGTGCTTGCAGCAGAAAGTGTGACGGCAAGCCTGGGATGCTGCAACATGAGACATCTGATGAGTAAATGATCAAAATAATAGCACAAATTAATCGCAATGAAAGATGATTGTTTCATTTGATCTTTTAGTCCTAAGATATGATAGTGATGATAGTGCTATATTCTTACCAGATCCGGAATATTCAGAAAGTGTGATGGCAGATGACTGATTCTGGTGATTTGCACCGGATACCAAGCCTGGGATGCTGTGACATGCGACATACCAAGGCAACATTCATTTTGTGGGTTTTACTCGGGTGGTATGAAAAATATTACCGGTCTGCAAAAAATATCACAAGGGTGTATTGCTATTTATTCTTTAGTGTTTTATCCAATCATATTGGTGTATCATTTAGAGGTATATGATAATTCCCCATACAGACCTCTCACTTGGTTAATAATCCTTTAATACCATTTTTATTCCCCTGGTATGAAATATGGGGGATATAGCGATCAGCATATCCATCTCTCTGTCCATCTGCCTGTCTGTCTGTCTGTCTGTCTGTCTCTTTTGACTTCTTAGTGCAATATCAGAAGAATCAGTTGACCAATATCATTCATATTTAGTATAAGTGTGTACTTGGGTGATCACCCAACACCACTTCATTACAGTGTTCTTGGGCTCAATTTCAAGGTCACAGTGAGATATTCAAGATATTGTCATTGCCACCATTGTTAGCGTGATATCTCAAGAACCAACTGACCAATTTCATTCATATTTAGCACAAGTGTGCGCTTAGGTGACATCTGACACCAATCGATCATGGTAACCTTGGGCTCAATTTCAAGGTCAAACTGAGATATTCAAAATATTATCATTGCCAACATTGTTAGTGTGATATCGCAAGAAACAGATGACCAGTTTCATTCATATGAGCAAAGCGCTGCATAGCGGCACAAAGCTCACTCATGGTAAAGGGAGTCCCAGACAGGAAGTGCCAGATTTTGAGTCCACAGTGAAACAAGAAATGTCAAATGTCAAACACTTCCTGGATCAACACTTCCTGGATTGACAGACGAGATCTTTTGGAATCTCACAGGAACTCAGTGGCAAATTCACAATGAAACAGGAAATGCCAAATTTTGAGTCCACAGCGAAACAGGAAATGTTAAATGTTGAAGACTTCCTGGCATGGGTGGAGCTCAAGCGGAGCCCAGGGTTGCACTGGACTCCCCTGAAATCTGATTGGACACAGATGATT
This sequence comes from Thalassophryne amazonica, assembly GCF_902500255.1. Lineage (NCBI taxonomy): Eukaryota > Metazoa > Chordata > Actinopteri > Batrachoidiformes > Batrachoididae > Thalassophryne > Thalassophryne amazonica. The sequence goes on from NC_047118.1 coordinate 73,341,331, forward strand.
GACATGTCACGGCACTGCACATCTGGTTGAAAGAGCTGCATTTTTAAATCAGAGTCATTTTGACTGCTAGGTTCCTCCTGTCCAGTAGTTGGTGCTGTGTACCACAAAAGTTCTAATCCATCTTAGTAGAAGAAGAAAAATGTTTGACAGATTTGAACTGAACACGTTGTTTGAACCATGGACTAATAATGACACCAACGTTATATCGGTGAGTAAAAGACCGTATTGTATGCCAGAAATGAGGTCCAGGTGTGTGTCCAGGTGTATATGTGTGTGTCTCCAGTGATTGTTAAACAAGTAGGCAGCTGTTAATTAAATAACCTCTTAATTTTGCTGTCTGAAGGACTTAAATAACCTCTTAATTTTGCTCTCTGAGTGACACCAGGATGATGCATTTCACTTAAAAATACACATGCCATGGAGTGTTTCTCAACTGTACGTAAAAGTATTGGAACACTTGGTATTAATTTGTTTATGCCATTTCAAATACAAAATAAATAAATACATTGAAAGTGATCTTCCTTAAACTCAAATTGAAAGCAAATATCTACAACTTGATATAAATTAATTAAAAACATAATATCCAGCTTCCCGATGAAGTGGTGTAGAGGGGGATTTTCTTAAAAAGAAGACCTGAATGTTCAGTTACAATTTGCCAGAAAGTACATCTGAGATGAAAGCCTAGATTTGATGTTTTCCTGAATGAAACTTTTGTATTTCTTCATAATTGGTGTAAATAAAGTCCAAGACAAATTCAGTGACTTGGAAATGTTCATGTTTCCATCCCCTGACTTGTCTGAAGAAAACTGGCAGTAAAACTGATTATTATTTACACGTTTTATCAAGTTTTAGGGATTTGCTTTCAGTTTGAGTTTGAAGAAGATAATTTTAGAAATTGTTATTCTTGATATTTTTTCTTGTATTTGAAATGGCATAAACAAATTAAAATGTGTGAAATACCAAGTGTTCCAATAGCTGAAAGGTTTTAGTCATGCTAATGCTCTCCTGAAGCATTTACTCAAAAAAACTCTGAAGGACCCAACGACATGATGAGATGCTGAAGAGCTTAGCTCGTTCATGTCCGCAACATATACATATTATTTAGGATAAGGGTGTACTTGGGTCATCCCCCAACACCAGTCATTATGATGACCTTGAGGTCAATTTCATGGTCACACTGTGATATTCAAGATGCTGTCATTGCCACCCTTGTTAGCATGATATCTCAAGAACCGCTTGACTAATTTCATTCATATTTAGCATAAATGTGTACTTGGGTGATCCCCTGACACTTTGTATTACTAATTTGTGGGGACTGGAGGGATATGTCAACTCCTGATGACTCTTGTTCCAGTAGCTGGTGAAACAGGATACAGGAAGAGCCATCAGTATGAGGAAATCTTAAAAAGTGCATCTAAATACAATACATCTGCATTTGCATTTGCTGTTGAACTTTAAGTGACTTTAAAAACTAATCCCTAAAACTAAGCAAACTGTTTGAAGGTTGACAAATCTGTGAAAAAAGGCAGAAGCGCAGAATTCATGGTGTTTTCTTCAACATACAAGTAACATCTATGGAAAACCTTTGTTCTTGTCGTGCACACTCGAGATTTGGTCCTGGTCCGTGGCATTATTATTTCAATCATCAACATATCCTCTTATCGGCTGTTTTGGATCATTTGTTCATTAAGTTTGAAATATCTTGATTCTGCCTGATGAGCCAGGATGCCATTACGACATCATTATGATACATTAGTTCCTCAACAATGACTTAACTCAGTGTTGGATTAACTGAGGTTCTGGGATCGCTCTCCAAACATGGTCACTCAGTGGACGTTCTCACAAATAGCCTGAATATTGTTCTTTCTAATCTACTGGACTTGACTGAATCATTTACCGTTAAATCATGACACCTGAGAATACAAACCCTGTGATTTACTTATGATTTACAAAATCTTAAAGATAAATGTAGGAAACTGGTGCATAAATTGCATAACTCAAAATTGGAGGTCTTTCACAATGCTTGACTGCATATTAACTTATAAAAATGCCTCTTCAGCTGCAAAATGATTGTACTATTCCAACCTAATCAGCAAAAAATAAGTACAATCCAAAATTCATGTTTGATACTGTGGTATAACTTATTGAACGTCAATCACCCAGACATTTTTGACTGTTCACAGCCCAAAAACTCTTGGATTGTTTTGACTAAAATATAGGATTCTTCTTCTTCTTCTTCTTCTTCTTCTTCTTCTTCTTCTTCTTCTTCTTCTTCTTCTTCTTCTTCTTCTTCTTCTTCTTCTTCTTCTTCTTCTTCTTCTTCTTCTTCTTCTTCTTCTTCTTCTTCTTCTTCTTCTTCTTCTTCTTCTTCTTCTTCTTCTTCTTCTTTCGGCTACTCCTGTTAGGGGTCACCACAGCAGATCAATCACTTCCATTTCACCCTGTCCTCTCTAACTTCCTCTGTCACACCAACCACCTGCATGTCCTCCCTCAGCACATCCACAAACCTCATCTTTGGCCTCCCTCTTCTCCTCCTGCCTGGTGTCTCCATCCTCAGCATCCTTCTCCCTATATACCCTGGGTCCCTCATCTGCACATTTCCAAACTATCTCACTCTCACCTCTTTGACTTTGTTTCCAAACTGTCCCACCCTGAGCTGTCCCTCTGATATGTTCATTCCTAATCCTGTCCATTCTTGTCACTCCCAAAGAGAATCTCAACATCTTCAGCTCTGCCACCTCCAGCTCTGCTTCCTGTCTTTTTGTTACTGCCACCGTCTCTAAGCCGTACAACATAGCTGGTCTCACTACTTTCTTGTAGACTTTCCCCTTCACTCTTGCTGATATTCTTCAGTCATAGATCACTCCTGCCACCTTTCTCCACCCAGTCCACCCTGCCTGTACTCAGTTCTTCACCTCTCTACCACACTCTCCACTACCTTGGACAATTGGCCCCAAATATCTCATCATCAGTATCTCATCTGCTTTCACCACTTTTACTCCTTGCAATGGCACTATTCCACCAGGCTCTCTCTCATTCACACACATGTACTCAGTCTGGCTCCTAATGACTTTCATCCACTTTCTCTCCAGATGATATTTGATCACAGTGTCATCTGCAGACATCATAGTCCATGGAGACTCCCTTCTGATGTCATCTGTCAACTTGTCTATCATAATTGTGAAAAAAGAAAGGACTCAGAGGTGATCCTTGATGTAGTCCCACCTCCACCTTGAATGACTGTCATTTCTACTGTGCATCTCACCACTGTCACACTGTCCTTGTACGTCTCCTGTAATACCCAAACTTCTCTGCCGCTTCAGATTTCAATAGTACAACTCTTCTCTTGGCACCCTGTCATAAGGTTTCTTGAAATCTACAAACACACAATGTAACTCTTTCTGACCTTTTCTATACTTCTCTGACAGTATTCTCAGAGCAAGCATTGCATCTGCAGCATGAAACCATATGGCTGCTCACAGATCTTTACCTGTTTTCTAAACCTAGATTCTACTGCTCTTTCCAATAACTTCATGCTGTGGCTGATCAACTTTATGCCTCTGTAGTTACTGCAGCTCTGTACATCACCCCACCGCCACCATGGGCTACTCGATCCACAACACTTGACATCAGAAAACCGCTCACCCACACGACGCCACACACGCTGTCTGCCATCTGCCCTGAACAGTGTGAACCGGGATTCATCCGTGAAGAGAACACCTCTCCAACGTGCCAAACGCCAGTGAATGTGAGCATTTGCCCACTCAAGTCGGTTACGACGACAAACTGGAGTCAGGTCGAGACCCCGATGAGGACGACGAGCATGCAGATGAGCTTCCCTGAGACGGTTTCTGACAGTTTGTGCAGAAAATCTTTCGTTATGCAAACTGATTGTTTCAGCAGCTGTCTGAGTGGCTGGTCTCAGACGATCTTGGAGGTGAACATGCTGGATGTGGAGGTCCTGGGCTGGTGTGGTTACACGTGGTCTGCGGTTGTGAGGCTGGTTGGATGTACTGCCAAATTCTCTGAAATGCCTTTGGAGACGGCTTCTGGTAGAGAAATGAACATTCAATACACGAGCAACAGCTCTGGTTGACATTCCTGCTGTCAGCATGCCAATTGCACGCTCCCTCAAATCTTGCGACATCTGTGGCATTGTGCTGTGTGATAAAACTGCACCTTTCAGAGTGGCCTTTTATTGTGGACAGTCTAAGGCACACCTGTGCACTAATCATGGTGTCTAATCAGCATCTTGATATGGCACACCTGTGAGGTGGGATGGATTATCTCAGCAAAGGAGAAGTGCTCACTATCACAGATTTAGACTGGTTTGTGAACAATATTTGAGGGAAATGGTGATATTGTGTATGTGGAAAAAGTTTTAGATCTTTGAGTTCATCTTATACAAAATGGGAGCAAAAAGTGTTGCGTTTATATTTTTGTTGAGTGTATTTGTGCACACTAGTAGCTGAAAGACAGAGTGTGCACTGTGAGAGCCCATCGAACCCTCTCGCTGCAGGTATCGGCCAAATTCCAGCTGACACACAGGAACATCTAACGCTTGCTTGGCACTTAGAAAATGTGTGGCCATTCACGCTATTAGCACAACAACACTCAGCAGATGATTACTTTCGACCTGGATGTGAAATTTGTCTAAATGCCGCCACGAGTGTGGCTTTGCAAACAGACACAGTGACACACTGGTGTGTGGGCTGAACTGACAGGGGGTATGTCCACCAACAGGAGCAGCTGTGGAGATCTGTGGTTCTGGACGCCCCAGCTGGGGAACACATAATGTGTTTGGACGGACATGAACTAACAAATGTTCACTGTCCATACGTGTGTCTGCTTGCTGTCCTCATGTGGACATACATCAAAAACATATATCATTGTTGCAATGGGCTGCAGCAAGCGTGGGCATGCCGCACACATTGACAGGCTACCCCAGGTGATCCAGACTGTCAGATCATAACACGCAGCAGGCGATTTGAATGTCATGTCACCCACGTGAGCTCTGTTCCACATGATGTCTGTCCTGCGGCACGCCATCCACAAGACACGTGTGTTGGACAGGACACGTACGTGGGGTCGGCTGGACATGCCACCAGCAGATGTGGACATGATAGGAGCACCCTGCTTCTCATTCATGTCATTTCATGACTGTACATCTGTGACCATGGGTCATCTACAGAGGAACAGACAGATCATATTTGTATTGCTTGCTTGATAAGAGGGATTCAATAAAATGTCGTGTTTTTATATGGTGTGTGCTTTTTTTTAAATACGTCCATGCCCTTCTTGATATCAGGCATTTTCGTGCACCTTTTACAGGACAGCGATGGTAGCTCAATAGTAGTATTTCTGGCTGGCAATCAGAGCTTTTGGAAATTGAAGGTTTAAATCCCGTGGGTAGCATGCATTTTTAATTTTTTTTTTCACAGCAGTTGCGTGATATGGTTACACATGCTGCAGCTGCTCACACTGTGTTCCCACGTGCATGAAACCGTTGTAGCGGCATCGTGCACACCTGCCCATCAGCTCGATGTTTTCGTGGTTCGCTCATATGAGCTGTTCTGCTGTGATTTGCCCTGATTTGTACCTATTCCTACTATGTGTGAAGGGCCCTTAACTTTTGTCTCTTCTCTTTTCAGCTTATGCCCCATCTCCTTGTACTCCTGTTTACTTTCTTCATCTCTTCGGCCTTCCCAAAACCTTTTTGTCAACCTCCTTCTCCTTATACTTTCATGTACATCTTCATTCAACCACCAAGTCTCCTTGTTTTCCTTCCACTGTCCACATGTCACACCCAGTACCTTTCTAGCTGTCTCCCTCACCACATCTGCAGTACTTTTCTAGTTGTCCAAAATTGCTTCCCCACCTGTATGCATCTTCCTGCACTCTAATATGTAACCCTGTGCTTCTCTCTTTTCTTAAAGTAGGTATTCACCACAGCCATTTCCATCCTTTTTGCAAAATCAACAACCATTTACCCTTCCATATTCCTGTCTTTGATACCATATCTGCCCATTACTTCCTCATCTGTTCCCTTCACCAACATGTCCATCGAAGTCTGCTCCTATCACCTCTCTTTGATGCCTGGGCACACTCTCCACCACCTCATCTTCATCTCCAGAAATTTTCTTTCTCTTTCATCTCACAACCTACCTGTGGGGCATATGCACTGATGATATTCATCACCACTCCTTCAACTTCCAAATTCACACTCATAACCCTGTCTGACACTCATTTAACCTCCAACACAATCTTAACATACTCTTCCTTTAAAATGACCCCATCACCATTTCTCTTCCTGTCCTCACCATGATACAACAATTTGAACCCACCGCCTATACTCCTGCTCTTATTTCCCTTACACATCTTCTCTTGCACATAGTGTGTCTACCTTTCTCCTCTCTATCATGTCAGCCAGCTCTCTCCCATTACCAGTCATCAGAGATGGGACGAAGTCACCATCAAATCATTCTCAAGTCATGAATCAGCAAGTCCCAAGTCAAGTCTAAAGTCATAATGACTAGTTGTTTGCAAGCTGATTTGAGACTTGACTTGGGACTTGCAGATTGATGACTTGAAAATGACTGTACAGTGACTTCATCCCACCTCTGCCAATCATACTTCCTACATTCAAAGTCTTGACCCTCACTTCCACTCTTCTAGTTGCTCCTGCTTCTGGATATCAGTGTATCTTTTTGCACTATAGATCATTGCATGTTGTTAAATAGACCTGAAAACTGGTTTGGCATTCCTGATCAGGTTCTTTCAGGGTTAACATATTTATCAAACTGATCAGAAAGGTTCTCTCTTTCTTATTCTCACTTTACATAGCATCTACCTCATATTATGATTTCAGAGGATTGTCTGGCTTCAGTCAAAAATTTAATGTTTTGTAATTTCTTATTTTTAAACTCACATAAGTCTGAGATGATGGTCACTGGTCCTGCGAGATTCCTGATATTGTTTTTTTTTTTTTTTTTTGTGAAGATTCAGTCTTTTCTGCCCATGGCTGATACAGAAACATTAATTCATGCTTTTGTTTCATCTGCATTATAATTATTTACTGGAATATCCTATTCTGTATTTTGCTACAAACCAATATTATAAGTTTTCAGTAGGTTCAAAATGCTACTGTTGAAGCTCTAACCAGGAGAAGAAAATTTGACCCTATTGCCCAGTTTTAGCCTGATATCACTGGCTTCCTGCTCAGATTTTAAGGTATTGTTATTAACATAGAAAATTCTGAATGCTTAAGCACCCTCATATCAAGTAGATCTTATTAAACCTTACTTACCAGCCTGTGCTCTGCATTCTCACAATGCTACATTACTGTGGGTTTGAAAGGCTAAGAAGAAGTCAACATGTAAGAGTTTTCACTGATTGTGCACCTTTTCTGTGAGATAATCAGTCTCTTGAGATAAGACCATCTGATTCTGTTAAGTCCTTTAAACACAGATTGAAGACTCATCTGTTCTCCCAAACGTATAATTAGCTGTAGTGCAACACCGGCTTTTCTCTCAGTTTAATTAGTCACATCACCCATGTGGAAGAATTCAGTCTCATCAAACTCTAATTTTGGGTAGATTTTAGCTGAGTATCGGACTCTATTGCCAATGAGGATGTTAAATTGAGATAAAATGTAAATGCCTCCTCCCTATTAACTCTGTTCTGATTCTTTCTATCTGAGCTGTTGCCTGGGGGACCTGCTCTCTGAACCTCTTGGGCCATCTGCCAGACACAATCAAGCTGCTGTCCTCTACCACATAGTTGCTTTTCCCCAGACCACCCCCTACTCGCCATTCTTCAAGCTAAATGTTGCTGCCTCTGATCTACATCGTGGCTAAATGAAACCCCCATCCAACATTATCTCCCCAACCCTACCACCACACAAATACACCGACTATCAAGCAATAAAAAAACAAAAAACAAAACTGAGGTTGTAATTTGAGTGTGTTGAAATGTCTGGAAGACCAATAATAAATGTAATTGGTGTAGAACAGGGGCATTCAACTCGTTCCAGGAAGGGCCGAGAGGGTGCAGGTTGTCTTTGCAACCACTCACTTCACCAGGTGATTTCACTGATTTATATCAATTTGAGCAGACGGAATCAGTGAATCAGTGAAATCAAGCAGTGGAGTGTGTGGTTAGAATGACAACCTGCACTCTCTCGGCCCATTGAATACCTCTGGTGTAGAATAAACCTCTAGATATCTCCTACCTGAAAAATACACGCAGATTCTGTTTCTCTGGGTCTCTGATCTACACCTCGATGTTCTCGATTCACTGATGACATCTTGCCATTTCACACACTGAGCTATGTAAATTTGGTTGCCTCATCTTGAACTTACATTTGCTAAATTACTGAATATTTTGTCAGTCTTTGTTTCGTGCCTTCTGTTCGGTGCTGATAGAATGGCTGTGGCAGAAGGATACCCCACTGAGGTTGGATTGCTTGAATTTTCTTCCTATTTAAATGAAAGGACTTTTTCCTAACCACTGTCTGACACAAATGTCCTCATCACAGGGTGGGTAAGGTCTGCTTTGACAGAAAACAGTTTTGACTGATGGCATTTTTCCACTGCAAGGTGCCTGCTCAGCCCAGTCTCATGTTTTTTTAACATCCGCCAAGGATGTTATAAAAGCATAGGCATTTATTTATTGACCTCCACATTAGAAATATTATGAGGACTGCCTTCTTTCATCCAACTGCGAAATATAGTGAAGATTCATCCCATCCTGTCTATGGCTGATGCTGAGACTCTGATCCATGTGTTTATCTCTTCAAGATTGGCTACTGCAATGTTTTATTTTCTGGTTTACTGCAATCCAGCATTAGGGCTCTCCAACTGGTTCAAAATGCTTCAGCCAGACTTTTGACACAAAGCAGTAAATTCGACCACATTACACCCATTTCGGCATCATTCACTGGCTTCCTGTCCCAGTGAGATCAGATTTTAAGGTTCTGCTACTAGTCTATAAAATGGTTCACAGACTGGCACCTCCCTACCTAGCTGACCCAATTAAACCTTACATAACAACCCGGGCATTGGGTCCTCAGGGTGCAGGACTACTTTGTGTCCCTAGGGTGAATAAAAAGTCTGCGGGTCACAGAGCTTTCTCTTATTGTGCCCCTGTTCTATGGAATGATCTCCCTGCGTCAATAAAACAGTCAGACTCTGTGAAGACTTTCAAGTCCAGACTTAAGACGCACTTATTTTCCCTTTCGTATGGCTAGCATACTGGCATAGTATAGTTCTATGGTTTTTACTGTTTTAATTCATTTTATTAGGAAACAGAGCATGCCGTGGCCTCAACATTACCTAAATTCTGGGTCTTTTAGTGACGCTTGTTCTAGTGACCGGGGATCACCTTATTTCCTGTTTTTCTTGTTGCTTAATGCTGACAAATTATACTGTATTTGTTGTCTTTCTGGTGCCTGGTTCTGTTTTTTTCTCTCTGTTTAAGGTGCAGCTCCATCCAGAGATGGGTGTGGTATTTGTGTTGGAGACACTCCTGTCCTGTGCACCAACAGCATTTCCTGTGTATTCGTTTTGTGAATTGTTCTGTAATTTATGTCTGTAGCATGGCCCAAGCAGAGGGTCACCCCCTTTGAGTCTGGTCTGCTTGAGGTTTCTACCTCAGAGGGAGTTTTTCCTTACCACTGCTGCTCTGGGGGTTAGTAAGATTAGACCTTACTTGTGTGAAGCGCCTTGAGGAAACTCTGTTGTGATTTGGTGCTATATAAATGAAAATAAATAAAAAATTGAAAATTTATTTGTTAATTTTTTTTATTTGCCTGTCTGCCTGTTAGCAGGATTATGTCAAACCTACGACACAGATTTTGATGAAATTTTTACCACAGATAGATATTTGGCCATGAAACACTCCATTACATTTTGAAGGTGATCCGTATCCGGATTCTGGATCAAGTTTCACTTTATATCAGCTTTGAAGGATTACATCAATACTCCTCCACGGATTCTCACCAAATTTGCACCACAAATAGATATAACGGCATGGAAGACTCCACTGCATTTTGTAGGTGATCTGTATCCGGATTGGTGGATGTTAGAAATCTCTGATTGTTCTTGTTTTTTTCATGCTCCTGTCACAAAATGAGTGACATTTTTGTGATTCTTTTTTTTTTATTTCACTATTTTTAACCCTAATCCTTCTCCTCACTCAAACCCTAACCATAAGTCTCTTCCTTCCCCTAACCCTAAAAGCCTACTATTTTTAAAATATCCTGAAACAAGTAACACTGTCTGTGCTATACTGTACAAAAGCTAAACTATGCCATGTGCCACACTCTTCTTCTTCAGTGTGTTGTGTTGAAGATGACATCAAGGCAGTTTCACACAGCTTCATGCTAACAAGTCAAGGGCTTCTACAGCCAGCAGTGGAAAAGGAAACGCTTGGTGGAAGCTCTGATTACTAGATGGAAACTTTACCACTGTGCTACAATCACTGTCTTGTAACAGGAGTGTGAAATGGCTAAAATCAACAAGCACATAAACGCATAAAAAAAAACAGAAAAAAATGTCATGATAACTGACCAAATGGCATTTGTTAACAGTGTATTTCTGCTGATACGTGACTGAAAGTGGCATGTTTGTCGCATTGTTGGTTTGACATACTGTCCTGTGGCGTGCCACTCACAGGACATGCATGTCCTGTCAGATAGACGTGACATTCAGGTCGCCTGCAGCTTGTTCACATGAACTGATTCTCCATTTCTCCCCTCGCAAAAGCGATATGTGTTTTTATGTAATTTGACGTGAGAACAGCAAGCACACACATGCGCGTCTGTCAAAACACGATGCGTTTCTACAGCTGTGATGTCCAGGACCAGAGTTGTCAACAGCTGCCATACCCCCATCCGTTCAGTGCACAGACCAAGGTGTCACTCTGTGATCAGATGAGAAGTGCCTCACCTGTGGGGGGGGGGGGGACAGACGAACCACACGCACACATGTGTTGGGGGAAGAGCGGGGGAGCATGCGAAACACACCAGCTCGACAGTGATTGTGCTGAATGTGCCAAACAAGCAGTGTTAGATGTGTGTACATGTCACGTGGAATTTGGCCAACACCTGCTGCAAGAGGGTTCAAATGGGTTCGCACAGCGCACACTCTGTCTTTCAGCAAATAATTGTAGCAAGAGGTGTTCGAGGCGCTGGAGGCAGCTACAATTTTACACGTATTGCATACCATTCCTGCTTCATGCGTACTTTATGCACAAATCAACCAAATTTACACTAGGTTTGAAGGAGCCCTAAGATCCTGCACATTTCTAATTTCTGGAAGAATTCACAGGTTTACATTTAAGTAACAATCTATTTTTTAATTTCAATTTATTTTCATTTATATAGCGGCAATCACAACAGAATTGCTGCAAGGCGCCTCGCACAAGTAAGGTCTAACCTTACTAACCCCCAGAGCACAGTGGTAAGGAAAAACTCCCTCTGACGAAGAAACCTCAAGCAGACCAGACTCAAAGGGGTGACCCTCTGCTTGGGCCATGCTACAGACATAAATTACAGAACAATTCACAAAACAAATTTACAGGAAATGCTGTTGGTACACAGGACAGGAGTGTCTCCAGTACAAATACCACACCCATCTCTGGATGGAGATGCACATTAAACAGAGAGAGAGAAAAAAAAACAGAATCAGGCATCAGAAAGACAAGAAATACAGTATAATTTGTCAGGATTAAACAACAAGAAAAACAGGAAACACTAAGGTGATCGCCGGCCACTAGCCCTAAGCTTTACTAAAAGACCCAGAATTTAGGTGAAGTTGAGGCCGCGGCCTGCTCCATTTCCTAACAAAATGAATTAAAAGAGTAAACGCGTAGAACTATACTATGCCAGTATGCTAGCTATACGAAATGGAAAATAAGTGCGTCTTAAGTCTGGACTTTAAAGTCTCCACAGAATCTGACTGTTTTATTGATGGAGGGAGATCATTCCACAGAACAGAGGCATGATAACGGAAAGCTCTATGACCTGCAGACGTCTTATTCATGCGGTTTTAACACAGGTGACGCAATCATGTTGAGTGTAGTTTTGAGCATTGAGTTTGAACTATCCACAAGACTGTCTACTGATTGGGTATTTGCCAAATGTGAAGCTAAGACATCAGGCAGTCTAGCTTCAAGTTCAGTCTTAGTTGAGGAGTTGATACATCGCTGTAGCGATATATAAGGTTGATGTTCCACTAAACACAGCAGCGAAACTGTAAACTTAATAAGTGAGTGATCAGAGGCCACTGATGTAAGAGGCATGATGTCAATATTTGTGACAGCAATACCACATGCGAGAAACAAATCCAGGGTATTTCCACTAATGTGCGTGGAGTCCTGAATGCATTGCCGAAATCCTAATGCATCCACAATTTCAATAAATGATTTCCAGAGGGGATCAGAAGGCTTATTTATATGAACTTTAAAGTCACCAATGATCTGCACTAGTTGACAAGTTAGAGATGAACACACCAAATTCATCTAAGAATTCAGAATATGGGCCAGGAAGCCTATATCCAGTGACAAAGTATTCTACTGAATCTACTGGTACCTTGTTTCCCATATAACAATAAGAAATATACTCAAAACCTGGATTAATCTTTTTAGTCACATAGCACTACTATTATTCTGAACACTACTGTATGTTGTGTTGGATAGCTTTAATAATTGAAAATATATTTTACAAACTCAATTTATTTTTATGAGAATGTCTGTCTTATAATCATTTTGTATGACTATCGGAGAAAACTAAATGAAATGTATGAAAAAATAAAGAATATCAGGAATGTGGCAGAAACCTTTTCATGGAACTTATACACTTGTCATATTAGCACTTTCGCCTCAAAGTCCCACAGAATTTTAGAGCAAGAGCAATGTCCCCTTGTTGATTTTTGGCCTCAGTTTCCTTTTTCAAAACTGTCTTCTGTTGAGGAGCACAATATGCATTTCATGGGATTGATGTTGCAGAGGAGGATCAGAAGGAGTTCTTCTGCTCAGAGCACAGCAGGACCAGATGACTCCATATTATAGTCAGATGTTGACTGTGACCTACGTTTGGTAAATACAGTGCATCCAGAAAGTATTCACAGCACTTAACTTTTTCCATATTTTTTTACATTACAGCTTTATTCCAAAATGGAACAAATTCATTTTTCCCCTCAAAATTCTACCTACAACACACCATAATGCAAACAAGACAAAAGAATATATATATATATATATATATATATATATATATATATATATATATATATATATATATATATATATATATATATATATATATATACACTCAACAAAAATATAAACGCAACACTTTTGGTTTTGCTCCCATTTTGTATGAGATGAACTTGTATGAGATAACATACACAATATCACCATTTCCCTCAAATATTGCTCACAAACCAGTCTAAATCTGTGATAGTGAGCACTTCTCCTTTGCTGAGATAATCCATCCCACCTCACAGGTGTGCCATATCAAGATGCTGATTAGACACCATGATTAGTGCACAGGTGTGCCTTAGACTGTCCACAATAAAAGGCCACTCTGAAAGGTGCAGTTTTCTTTTATTGGGGGGGATACCAGTCAGTATCTGGTGTGACCACCATTTGCCTCATGCAGTGCAACACATCTCCTTCGCATAGAGTTGATCAGGTTGTCAATTGTGGCCTGTGGAATGTTGGTCCACTCCTCTTCAATGGCTGTGCAAAGTTGCTGGATATTGGCAGGAACTGGTACACGCTGTCGTATACGCCGGTCCAGAGCATCCCAAACATGCTCAATGGGTGACATGTCTGGTGAGTATGCCGGCCATGCAAGAACTGGGACATTTTCAGCTTCCAAGAATTGTGTACAGATCCTTGCAACATGGGGCCGTGCATTATCCTGCTGCAACATGAGGTGATGTTCTTGGATGTATGGCACAACAATGGGCCTCAGGATCTCGTCACGGTATCTCTGTGCATTCAAAATGCCATCAATAAAATGCACCTGTGTTTTTCGTCCATAACAGACGCCTGCCCATACCATAACCCCACCGCCACCATGGACCACTCGATCCACAACATTGACATCAGAAAACCGCTCACCCACACAACGCCACACACTCTGTCTGCCATCTGCCCTGAACAGTGTGAACAGGGATTCATCCGTGAAGAGAACACCTCTCCAACGTGCCAAACGCCAGCGAATGTGAGCATTTGCCCACTCAAGTCGGTTACGACGACGAACTGGAGTCAGGTCGAGACCCCGATGAGGACGACGAGCATGCAGATGAGCATCCCTGAGACGGTTTCTGACAGTTTGTGCAGAAATTCTTTGGTTATGCAAACCGATTGTTTTAGCAGCTGTCCGAGTGGCTGGCCTCAGACGATCTTGGAGGTGAACATGCTGGATGTGGAGGTCCTGGGCTGGTGGTTACACGTGGTCTGCAGTTCTGAGGCTGGTTGGATGTACTGCCAAATTCTCTGAAACGCCTTTGGAGATGGCTTATGGTAGAGAAATGAACATTGAATACACGAGCAACAGCTCTGGTTGACATTCCTGCTGTCAGCATGCCAATTGCACGCTCCCTCAAATCTTGCGACATCTGTGACATTGTGCTGTGTGATAAAACTGCACCTTTCAGAGTGGTCTTTTATTGTGGACAGTCTAAGGCACACCTGTGCACTAATCATGGTGTCTAATCAGCATCTTGATATGGCACACCTGTGAGGTGGGATGGATTATCTCAGCAAAGGAGAACTGCTCACTATCACAGATTTAGACTGGTTTGTGAACAATATTTGAGGGAAATGGTGATATTGTGTATGTGGAAAAAGTTATATATCTTTGAGTTCATCTCATACAAAATGGGAGCAAAACCAAAAGTGTTGCGTTTATATTTTTTGTTGAGTGTATATATATATATATATATATATATATATATATATATATATATATATATATATATATATATATATATAGGAAAATAAGTATTTGAACACCCTGCAATTTTGCAAGTTCTCCCACTTAGAAATCATGAGAGACTGTGAGAGACATAATCTAAAAAAATAAATAATCCGGAAACCACAATGTATGATTTTTTAATAATTTATTTGTATGTTACTGCTGCAAATAAGCATTTGAACACCTGTGAAAATCAATGTTAATATTTGGTACAGTAACCTTTGTTTGCAATTACAGAGGTCAAATGTTTCCTATAGTTTTTCACCAGGTTTGCACACTGCAGCAGGGATTTTGGTCCACTCCTCCATACAGATTTTCTCCAAATCTTTCAAGTTTGGAGTTTCAGCTCCCTCCAAATATTTTCTATGGAGTTCAGGTCTGGAGACTGGCCAGACCACTCCAGGACCTTGAAATGTTTCTTATGGGGCCCCTCCTTAGTTGCCCTGGCTGTGTGTTTGGGGTCATTGTCATGCTGGAAGACCCAGCCATGACCCATCTTCAATGCTCTTACTGAGGGAAGGAGGTTGTTTGCCAAAATTTCGCAATACATGACCCCATCCATCCTCCCTTCAATACGGTGCAGTCATCCTGTCCCCTTTGCAGAAGAGCACCCCCAGAGTATGATGTTTCCACCCCCATGCTTCACGATTGGGATGGTTTTCTTGGGGTTGTTCTCATCCTCTAAACATGGTAAGTGGAGTTGATTCCAAAAAGCTCTATTCTGGTCTCATTTGACCACATGACCTTCTCCCATGCTTCCTCTGGATCATCCAGATGGTCACTGGTGAACTTCAAATGGGCCTGGACATGTGCTGGCTTGAGCAGGGGGACCTTGCTGCCCTGCAGGATTTTAAACCATGACAGCATCATGTGTTACTAATGTAATCTTTGGACTGTGGTCCCAGCTCTCTTCAGGTCATTGACCAGGTCCTCCTGTGTAGTTCTGTGGTTTCACAGAATCATCCTTACCCCACAAAGTGAGATCTTGCATGGAATCCCAGACCGAGGGAGATTGACAGTCATCTTGTGTTTCTTCCACTTTCTAGTAAATAATCGTAACAGTTGTCTTCTACCAAGCTGCTTGCCTGTTGTCCTGTAGTCCATCCCAGCCTTGTGCAGGTCTACAGTTTTGTCCCTGGTGTCCATAGACAGCTCTTTGGTCTTGGCTATGGTGGACAGGTTGGAGTGTGATTGATTGAGTGTGTGAACAGGTGTCTTTTATACAGGTAACAAGTTCAAACAGGTGTAATTAATACAGGTAAAGAGTGCAGAATAAGAGGGCTTCTTAAAGAAAAATTAACAGGTCTGTGAGAGCCAGAATTCTTGGTGGTTGGCAGGTGTTCAAATACTTATTTGCAGCAGTAACATACAAATAAATTATTTAAAAAAATCATACATTGTGATTTCCGGATTTTTTTTTTATTTTAGATTATGTCTCTCACAGTGGACATGCACCTAAGATGAAAATTTCAGACCCCTCCATGATTTCCAAGTGGGAGAACTTGCAAAATCGCAGGGTGTTCAAATACTTATTTTCCTCACTGTATATATTAACTAAGAAAACATAATACATAAGTATTTATACCCTTTGCTCAATACTTTGTTGATGCACCTTTGGCAGCAATTACAGCCTCAAGTCTTCTTGAATATGATGCCACAAGCTCGGTGCACCTATCTTTGGGCAGTTTTGTCCATTCCTCTTTGCAGCACCTCTCAAGCTCCATCAGGTTGGATGGGGAGCATCGGTGCACAGCCATTTTCAGATCTCTCCAGAGATGTTCAATCAGATTCGGGTCTGGGCTCTGGCTGGACCACTCAAGGACATTCACAGAGTTGTCCTGAAGTCACTCCTTTGATATCTTGGCTGTGTGCTTAGGGTCATTGTCCTGCTGAAAGGTGAACCCTCACCTGAGGTCAAGAGCGCTCTGGAGCAGGTTTTCATCCAGGACATCCCCACAACATGATGCTACTACCACCATGTTTCACTGTAGGGATGGTGTCTGGTTTCCTCCAAACATTATGTCTGGCATTCACGCCAAAGAGTTCAATCTCTTTTCAATCATCAGACAAGAGAATTTTGTTAGTCATGGTCTGAGAGTCCTTTTGGTAAACACTAGGCAGGCTGCCATGTGCCTTTTACTAAGGAGTGGCTTCTCCTCTCTCCAGAGAGTAATGTTGGAGCTCTGAGAGAGTGACCATCGGGTTCTTGGTCATCTCCCTGACTAAGGCCCTTCTCCCCTGATTGCTCAGTTTAGACTGGCGGCCAGCTCTAGGAAGAGTCCTGGTGGATATGAACTTCTTCCATTTATGGATGATGGAGTCCACTGTGCTCATTGCGACCTTCAAAACAGCAGAACTGTTTCTGTACCTTTTCCCAGATTTGTGCCTCGAGACAATCCTGTCTCGGAGGTTTACAGACAATTCCTTTGACTTCATGCTTGGTTTGTGCTCTGACATGCACTGTCAACTGTGGAACCTGATATGTAGACAGGTGTGTGCCTTTCCAAATCATGTCCAATCAGATGAATTTACCCCAGGTGGACTCCAGTTAACCTGTAGAAACATCTCAAGGATGACCAGTGGAAACAGGATGCACCTGAGCTCAATTTTGAGCTTCATCGCAAAGGCTGTGAATACTTATGCCGATGTGATTTCATAGGTTTCTTTTTTATTTTTAATTAATTTGCAATATTCTCAAAAAAAAAAAAACTTTTTTTCACATTGTCATTATTGGGTTTTGTGTGTAGAATTTTGAGGGAAAAAAAGAATTTCACACATCTTGGAACAAAAAAGGCTGTAACATAACAAAATGTGGAAAAAGTGAAGCGCTATGTATACTTTCTGGATGCAATGTATTACCCCCACTCTGCACAAATTACAAATTACATCTGACTATCCACTTTTTTTTTTTTTTTGATAACATTGTATTCCAAAGTCAGATATTTTTTAAACATGCAAAAATTTCCCGATCACTCACAGTGTTCTTCAACATTATTGTTACCACCATTTACATGTCAAAAATGCAGACAGTCAGGCATCACAAATCAGCAATGGGTGACCACCCTAACTTACTCTTTCTGCAGAATACCACAGAGTGAAAAAACTATTCTCTTGAGTAACTGTGCACACTGTCAGTTTCAGTTTTGATTTTCAATTGTAACACAACTTCATCTCCTCATCTTTGAAGCAAATAGGGATGTCCCAGTCTGATCTTGATGATTGGTAACTGGTCCAGTCAAGGCATTTCTTGATTGATCAGCGTTCGCTTGATTTAAAAAAAAAAGAAACTCACTCCGATCAATCTGTGGACATTCCTAGAGGCTATTCAAGTAAACAATTTAAAAAAGTTACTTTGTGATATGACATGATAGTGGATGCAACTGTTCCAAATTCAGATTGATTTAGTTTGTAGTCATGTGTAAGGAAACACAAGTTAATACCAATACATTTGCCATAAGTGATAAACTCAGTTTATGGGTACCAACTCAGCTAGAATATGCCTAGCTGGTTTGTCGAGCCCATGAGCTTGAACAGGATTGTTAACCCCCAAATCGTGAACCAGCTGCAAATCGTGAATCCCCATAATCCCCATAAAAATAAGGTTATAGCTCGTTGTCTACCTTCCTGAGGTTAGAAACTAGTGTTGTTTGTTTTTCTACAACATTTCTCTTAAAATTATTAAGCCATTTACTGGAGTGGGAGGTTTCTGTCTTCTGTGAGTTTGACAGGTGGACCGTCCCAGTCAAACTCCTCACCTAACACTGTCCCCGGAGCGTGACACACCCAGAGGGACCGGGCGCATCACACCAGAAGCAACAGCTGCTCACGGATCACCTCCCAACCTCACTAGCTGTAGAGACCCCCGCCAAAAATAAAAAATAAAAATTAAAAAAATCATTTTTGCGGTGTTAGGGTTTGCGATTAATATTCCCTGCAGTAATTGATCCCTAAACTGAAATCCATAAACTACTTAAACTGAAAAAATACATATATATTATAAATGATATTCATGTTTTGCGAGACCTGTGTTCATGTTCTGTGAGACCCACATTCACATTTTGGGAGATTTTTTTTAAGTATTCACGTTTTGCAATAATTTGATAATTCAAGATTTGCAGCTGATTCACATTTTGGGGGTTAACAGGGTTAGCATGTACACTGTAAACCTGAATGTTCAAAATGAATTAAAAAGATTAATTAGTGTAAACTCAAGTTTTAAGAAAACGTTCTACAACCCCAATTCCAATGAAGTTGGGACGTTGTGTAAAATGTAAATAAAAACAGAATACAATGATTTGCAAATCCTCTTCAACCTATATTCAGTTGAATACACCACAAAGACAAGATAGTTAATGGTCAAACTGATAAACTTTATTGTTTTTGTGCAAATATGTGCTCATTTTGAAATGGATTCCTGCAACACATTTCAAAAAAGCTGGGACAGTGGTATGTTTACCACTGTGTTACATCACCTTTCCTTCTAACAACACTCAATAAGTGTTTGGGAACTGAGGACACTAATTGTTGAAGCTTTGTAGGTGGAATTCTTTCCCATTCTTGCTTGATGTACGACTTCAGTTGTTCAACAGTCCGGGGTCTCCGTTGTCATATTTTGCGCTTCATAATGCGCCACACAATTTTCAGTGGGCGACAGGTCTGGACTGCAGACAGGCCAGTCTACTACCCGCACTCTTTTACTATGAAACCACGCTGTTGTAACACGTGCAGAATGTGGCTTAGCAATGTCTTGCTGAAATAAGCAGGGGTGTCCCTGAAAAAGACATTGCTTGGATGGCAGCATGTGTTGCTCCAAAACCTGGATGTACCTTTCAGCATTGATGGTGCCATCACAGATGTGTAAGTTGCCCATGCCATGGGCAATACCATCACAGATGCTGGCTTTTGAACTTTGCGCTGGTAACAATCTGGATGGTCTTTTTTGTCTTTTGTCCGGAGGACACATCGTCCATGATTTCCAAAAACAATTTGAAATGTGGACTCATCAGGCCACAGCACACTTTTCTACTTTGCGTCTGTCCATTTTAAATGAGCTCGGACCCAGAGAAGGCAGCCGTGTTTCTCGATGTTGTTGATGAATGGCTTTTGTTTTGCATAATAGTGTTTTAACTTGCCCTTGTAGATGTAGCGACGAACTGTGTTAACTGACAATGGTTTTCTGAAGTGTTCCTGAGCCCAAGCGGTAAGATCCTTTACACAATGATGTTGGTTTTTAATGCATTGCCGCCTGAGGGATTGAAGGCCACGGGCATTCAGTGTTGGTTTTCAGCCTTGCTGCTTGTGTAGAAAGTTCTCCAGAATCTCTGAATGTTCTGATTATATTATGGACTGTAGATGATGGAATCCCTAAATTCCTTGCAATTGAACATTGAAAAATATTGTTCTTAAACTGTTGGAATATTTTTTTCATGCAGTTCATTTCATTTAATTTGTTTGTTTATTTGACAGGGACAATGCAGTCAACATAGATCGCGCAATGTCTGCAACTGATGCAATGCATAAAGAGTTTATAGCTTCAACTAATTCACAACTCTTGTTGCTGGTTGGGCCTTTCTACAAATTACATGATTCATAATTCTACAGTTTACATAATTCATAATTCTACAATTTACATAATTCATAAATCTTAAATAAATAATAAATAACCTCAGTCGTCGTTTCATTCAATCATCGATCCACCTTCTCACACATAAAATTCTCTTACATTTCCATACCTACCAACACACATCCATAATTTACAAAAACATAAGAACTGATTTTCTGTGGGTTAACACACTCACTCCTCCATTCAATCCTTCCTGGACCCACTTTTTTACTCACAATGCTATATCTGCACATGGGGACAACATTGGTGACTTTTAAGCCAAAACTTGAGCCTGGAGGTGAACATCCTAAACTCAGATATATTCTTGAGCTTGGGCGGCAATGAGTTCCACAACTTTATGCTTTCAAATGAAAAGGCAGACTGACCAAATGAAGTCCTACACTGTGGGATGTTATAATTCTTGTTTATAGAACCTCTGGTGACTCTACCTCTGCTTGGATTTTGAACAAATGAACTGAGTGGCTTGGGTGCTTGATTATTAATACAGTTATATAACAGTTTAAGGAAGCACAGACTACCAAAGCTTTCAAAGCTTAGCAGTCTATACTTCTCAAGAATAATACAATGATGGCAACAAATTGGCTTTTTATTCATAATTTTTATTGTCTGATTGTACTGTGAAGCAATGCGCTTCATGACTGAGGGGGTGGCCTGGGCCCACACCGTCATGCAGTATATGTGAGAATATCATAGCATGCATGTACAGGAGTGCTGCCTGTTTTGGAATGTAAGAGCTAATCAATTTAAAACAGTTCAGATTTCTTTGTATGGTTTAAGAGATTTTCTTAATATGTTTATCAAATTTCAATTGGGGGTCAAGGACCAACCCAAGATATTTAAATTTGGTTTAAATATCTATAATAGATAAGAGTAGGTGTAGTTATAGCAGTTTAATAGTTGTTCACAAAGTGGTGATCCTCGCCCCATCTTTGCTTGTGAACGGCTGAGACTTTTGGGGATGCTTCTTTTATACCCAGTCATGACACTCACAATTAGTGTCCTCATGTCCCAAATGCTTATTGAGTGTTGTTAGAAGGAAAGGTGATGTAACACAGTGGTAAACATACCACTGTCCCAGCTTTTTTGAAACGTGTTGCGGGCATTCATTTCAAAATGAGCAAATATTTGCACAAAAACAATAACGTTTATCAGTTTGAACATTAAATATCTGGTCTTTGTGGTGTATTCAATTGAATATAGGTTGAAAAGGATTTGCAAATCATTGTATTCTGTTTTTATTTACATTTCACACAACATCCCAACTTCATTGGAATTGGGGTTGTACATAAATATTCCAAGTTTGTGTAATATGGCTGTGCTTTTTGAGTGAATTAAACTAAGGATTTTTGTTTGACTTGAACTAATGGTATATTAAGTAACAAAACTTCAAAGCATAACTTACCCACAACTTAAAACAATTAAGTAATTATCTGAAAATATTTGAGTTGAATTAATGTGTCCTTTAGCAGGTAGGTGGACAAGTGGTTAGTGTGCTTGGTTTTGGTGCATAAGGTTCCCGGTTCAAACCCACCCCTGTCACATTCCTCCATGTAATGTGGAGTTGTGTCAGGAAGAGAAGCCAGCGTAAAACTTCTATCAGTTCAACATACAAATCCACCTCAGATCTGCTGTGGCGACCCTGAATGAAAAACAAGGGAGCAACCAAAGGGACTTACTTTTACTTAATGAACACCTTAACGTAATTGTAATCATGAGGTACAACTCGCATATCATCAAAACTTTTAAGTTCTGGGAACAATTGACTTCTAAGTTTATATATGAACTCAAAAGTTTTGTGGCAGTTGATTGCCTCAATATTTTTGAGTTCTGCCAACTTGTTCAGGTTTACAGTGATAGCTTGTGTGAACCTGGATTTATTAACTAGATTATGATTAAATAATGACTTCTGATTTGTGTTAGTGATTTTAAGTAGCATTGTGTAATTGTGAACACAAATATATTTGTGCGTAATTAGTTTCACATTAACCAACATATTCTCGTGGTGTATTTTGTGTGATATGAAATGAAACGATAAGTGTAATATTTAGTGCATATTCCTACAACTTTCCACATTCATATTCGATGCGCATTTTGCATTTAATGTTCAGAAAGGTGTTTATATTTTGGTTAAGGGTAGGGTTACTGTTGGTATAGAGTTAACAAGTAAAAGATGACTTATCACGATTCATTTTCAGTCATTAAACTATGTGGAATATGTACAAATTCTGTCTCAACAATTTGTGGTAATATGTATGACCTTTTATGCATTACATGTTTGTACTTTTTACATTGAAATTGGATGAGAACAGGCTATTGCACAAGAAGGCATTAGATTACCAAACTTCCAGTCCAGCCAGTGTGACTAAATCAATCAATCAATCAATCAATCAATTTTTTTATATAGCGCCAAATCACAACAAACAGTTGCCCCAAGGCGCTTTATATTGTAAGGCAAGGCCATACAATAATTATGTAAAACCCCAACGGTCAAAACGACCCCCTGTGAGCAAGCACTTGGCTACAGTGGGAAGGAAAAACTCCCTTTTAACAGGAAGAAACCTCCAGCAGAACCAGGCTCAGGGAGGGGCAGTCTTCTGCTGGGACTGGCTGGGGCTGAGGGAGAGAACCAGGAAAAAGACATGCTGTGGAGGGGAGCAGAGATCGATCACTAATGATTAAATGCAGAGTGGTGCATACAGAGCAAAAAGAGAACGAAACAGTGCATCATGGGAACCCTCCAGCAGTCTACGTCTATAGCAGCATAACTAAGGGATGGTTCAGGGTCACCTGATCCAGCCCTAACTATAAGCTTTAGCAAAAAGGAAAGTTTTAAGCCTAATCTTAAAAGTAGAGAGGGTGTCTGTCTCCCTGATCTGAATTGGGAGCTGGTTCCACAGGAGAGGAGCCTGAAAGCTGAAGGCTCTGCCTCCCATTCTACTCTTACAAACCCTAGGAACTACAAGTAAGCCTGCAGTCTGAGAGCAAAGCGCTCTATTGGGGTGATATGGTACTACGAGGTCCCTAAGATAAAGATGGGACCTGATTATTCAAAACCTTATAAGTAAGAAGAAGAATTTTAAATTCTATTCTAGAATTAACAGGAAGCCAATGAAGAGAGGCCAATATGGGTGAGATATGCTCTCTCCTTCTAGTCCCCGTCAGTACTCTAGCTGCAGCATTTTGAATTAACTGAAGGCTTTTTAGGGAACTTTTAGGACAACCTGATAATAATAATTACAATAGTCCAGCCTAGAGGAAATAAATGCATGAATTAGTTTTTCAGCATCACTCTGAGACAAGACCTTTCTGATTTTAGAGATATTGCGTAAATGCAAAAAAGCAGTCCTACATATTTGTTTAATATGCGCTTTGAATGACATATCCTGATCAAAAATGACTCCAAGATTTCTCACAGTATTACTAGAGGTCAGGGTAATGCCATCCAGAGTAAGGATCTGGTTAGACACCATGTTTCTAAGATTTGTGGGGCCAAGTACAATAACTTCAGTTTTATCTGAGTTTAAAAGCAGGAAATTAGAGGTCATCCATGTCTTTATGTCTGTAAGACAATCCTGCAGTTTAGCTAATTGGTGTGTGTCCTCTGGCTTCATGGATAGATAAAGCTGGGTATCATCTGCGTAACAATGAAAATTTAAGCAATACCGTCTAATAATACTGCCTAAGGGAAGCATGTATAAAGTGAATAAAATTGGTCCTAGCACAGAACCCTTGTGGAACTCCATAATTAACTTTAGTCTGTGAAGACGACTCCCCATTTACATGAACAAATTGTAATCTATTAGACAAATATGATTCAAACCACCGCAGCGCAGTGCCTTTAATACCTATGGCATGCTCTAATCTCTGTAATAAAATTTTTATGGTCAACAGTATCAAAAGCAGCACTGAGGTCTAACAGAACAAGCACAGAGATGAGTCCACTGTCCGAGGCCATAAGAAGATCATTTGTAACCTTCACTAATGCTGTTTCTGTACTATGATGAATTCTAAAACCTGACTGAAACTCTTCAAATAGACCATTCCTCTGCAGATGATCAGTTAGCTGTTTTACAACTACCCTTTCAAGAATTTTTGAGAGAAAAGGAAGGTTGGAGATTGGCCTATAATTAGCTAAGATAGCTGGGTCAAGTGATGGCTTTTTAAGTAATGGTTTAATTACTGCCACCTTAAAAGCCTGTGGTACATAGCCAACTAACAAAGATAGATTGATCATATTTAAGATCGAAGCATTAAATAATGGTAGGGCTTCCTTGAGCAGCCTGGTAGGAATGGGGTCTAATAAACATGTTGATGGTTTGGATGAAGTAACTAATGAAAATAACTCAGACAGAACAATCGGAGAGAAAGAGTCTAACCAAATACCGGCATCACTGAAAGCAGCCAAAGCCAATCACAAATCTGATCTGATGAACCAACGAAGGGAAGAACTAAACATTATATGTCTTTGACAGTTGAGCAGTTAATGTTTTCATAATATTAACTTAATTCTTAAGTTAATTAAGAATTATATTTTTAGTTGATACACAACCAAGTTCATGAATGCAGTTTTAAATCCATTATCATTCACGCCTTCATGCAAAACCTCATTAAAAGCACAACACTGATTTATTTATTATTTTTTTCCTCAATTTTATTTTTATGAATGTTCTCTTTTTTAATCTGCACTGTGCGCATGCTTTTACCCAAAAAAGAGAAAAAAGAAGACAACATAAACACCATCGATCAGAAAACGAACTAAAACGACAATTAGAATGTGTAAAAAAGAGATCAGACCTACTAAAACGGCATAAATAGGCAGTTTCATGTTGTTGGAATTTTCATTAATTGCTACGATATCATCAATCATCAATCATCGCCATGACAACAACAACATAGAAGTGAGAAGTACAGTAAAAAGTGCACCATCATCATTTAACTTAAAAACTATACAGCTGCCAAAGATAAAATTGTTAATGATAAACTTCTAACAATATAGAAATGTTTCCACGATAATTGTTCCACAAAGAAAGGAAGCTATCGGTTTCTTTTTTTTTTTTTTGTTTGTTTGTTTGTTTTAAACACTAGAGGCTATGTTCATCGGCGTTCAACACCCCCACCTTGATGAACTGTAATTTTTTTTTTGAAAAGTTTATATGCATCTTTTTTTCTTCTTCTCGTCTGAAATGGTCAAGCTTGTCAGTCACCATTTTGAAGACTAAAGTTCCTTCCCATCGATTGAATCGTGGAGTCGGCAGAGCAGTCCAGTGACCTCAGTTAAGACAAAAAACAACTCCCCCACCTCATCTCACCCCCCACCCCATCCTGTCTGACATTTACACCCTCTTTATCCCCCGTGTCTTTGTCCTCGGTCTTCCTTTCTTCTTCTCTCCCCTTTAATTTTTACAACTTTCTTACATTTGCTTGTGGGTTTTCTCGCAGCAATCCTCACTCAAGGAGGCCTGTGACCCCGCCGTGCCGGCCACTGTGCTTCCTCCTCCTCCTCCTCCACCTCCTCCACCGCCGCCGCCATCACTACTTGCTCCTCCGCTGCCGCTCTCCCTCAGCTCCTTCTCCCTCCTCTCCCTCTCCACCGCCTCCTGTTCGCTCTTGCTGCTGGGGAACTTGTCCTTATTGTTCTCCTTCTTCCACTTCATCCTGCGGTTTTGGAACCAGATCTTTACCTGCCGTTCTGTCAGTGCCAGTGCATGCGACACCTCGATGCGACGTTTCCGGGTCAGGTATGGGTTGAACAGGAACTCCTTTTCCAGCTCCAGTGTCTGGTAGCGGCTGTAGGTCTGCCGGCCGCGTCTCCTGCCCGCAGCTACTGGGGGAGGTGGGGGGGTGAGAAGAAGGGAGACAGGGGGAGATACTTTGAGATATATAGGATTTACAAAACCACAATACACAACTGTTTGATTGACTTCACATATTCACATCTGGCCTATGGTCATGGGGTTTTTTGTACATGTCCTCCAAAATTAATGTGGCCACAGGGGGCAGTGTAACCACAGAGCCAACCACGATGGACAATGAAGAAGAAATACATGTCTGATGCAACAACAACACAAAACTAAAATCAGTGAAAGTTTTGAAAGCAAATGAAGTGTTTGATATGACCATGGAGTTCTACAGTACCAATAATGTCAGAAGAGCTGGTATAACATCATCAACAAGATAAATGAGATATTTTGCTGCCAGTCAGAGATGGATGACTGCTAATCCAATCTTGTGGCTTTGTGCAAGATATGCAAGCAAAAATGTGAACACCATTGACTGTGTGTGTATGGCGTGAGATTGGTTTGCAGCCTGTGTGACATCACCCATAGGTTTTCTATAGAAACCTGGAACAGCTGATATGAAGCCCGTATCTGGGTGTCGCGGTGGCAGTGCTGACTGGCCACATCGCGACAAACCCATATATAGATAAAGAGGTGGGCTATGAGGGACTGCATGTGTGACAAAAGAAGCCTGAACACACCTCTATTTTTGAGACCAAAACAGCTAAACTAACTTGCTAACCTTGGTTTGGGTGTTTATTAATCACTTTTTTTGTTTGTGTGTGTGACTGTGCAGTGGTTCTCATAAGCTGCTTCGGTGTGGGCATCAAAGGTTCTGAGCCACTAATGTTGTCAGAAGTTGTGCAATAACAGTACCACAGTTCAGCTAATCCGATAACAGATAATTGTCGAAGCTAATGTTTTTGCTAGCAGATTAGCTTTTCAGATAAGTTTTAAAACCATCATCGGACAAATTATCTTCCGATAAATTTAGTTCCTATAACTTTCAGTCCGATAACTTTTTTTTAATTTTTTTTTTGCTGGTAAAGTGAGCAAAGTTTAACACGTCAAAAACGGTTATAAACCCTAAAATCAAACATTTTAGCCCATCTGTTGTGTGTTTGTTGCAGACTGGCTGCCTGTCACTTGCTGATGATGTCATCATTAAGCGCAAAACGTGACTGGCCAGTCGACGTAAGGAGCATTGTGGGTAGTGTAATTCAGGTTCACTTTGGACGTTACAGTGTGTTATCGTCCGCTCGACACAAAACAAAACGGACAAATTTTAACATTATTTTGTTTTATTTCTTTGTGGCTGATGGTATAACTTAATCTCCGAGATTCAGTGGGGGAGAGAAGCTCTCACGGCTCAGCTGTGCACAGAGGGATTTTCTTCACCATTTAGACACTGTTTGGGATAAAATAAAAGGATGCTTTATATGGATTATTTCTTTAGATGAATCCCATTGAAACTAACAGGTAAGAATTTATATTTACTATGTGTCTTTTACTCTGCCAATCAATGCATTAATGGACGTATTTCGGTTGTTTAAGTCTCAGGTTTCAAAGTGTGTGAAAAAAGAAGTCGCTTTCTCACTGCTGGGTTGTGTCTTCCCACAATTACTGTCATTCCAGTTGTCATGGCAATGGATTGCAAAATCCTGCTAAATCTTGGCATTTCTTTTTTTTAATCCAATTGTGCCATAACATTATAAGGTTAAAAAATAAAAAATAAAACTATGTTTCTTGCTTTGTCCATATCTGCTGTGACATGTATTTTAGAATATTATGTGACATTTTCTGTAGTTTATGTGATCTGTAATATCAAAATATAATGCAATGGTAAAATACCCTCAGCATTATGAGCATTGTGTTCATAATTTGCATTTATTTAATTAATTATTAAGATCCTATTGCCTTATGTAGAATTTGTAGCAACCCGGTCTCACGGCATATTGTGATTCAGCAGCACAAAATATACATTAATCTAGTGGTTTGTCATATTGTCACAAAAAGTGCAAAATGTTCCTCATGGCAGCACAAATTCATTCTAATTCATTCTGTGATGGCTGCACGAAATTAAAAGTGCAGTGGGTGGTCGGGGTGATTATGGTTAGGATTAGGGGAAGGAGTGGGGTTAGGTTATGGTTAAGGTTAGGGTTGGGGGTAGGAGTAGGGTTAGTAATAGTGAGTTAAAAAAAACACCACAAAATAAAAAATAAAGCCCCTCTATCAATCAATCAATCAAAAACAATATTTACATTTTAACAGCATCTGCAGGAGGATTTGCCTGTGCACATATATGAGCTTTTGAGAAGAGCAGAAGTTGTGCTAATCATGCAATATTTGTAGATCACCCTCTGTGCATTTGCAGGTATTAATGAATTTAACTCTATAGTTTTGAGTTAGCGGAGGTTTGCGTGCACACTCACGTCCAAGAAATGTCTTGTAAATCAGTTCAGAGGTGTTATTGGGGTCTAAAAACAGTGTTTTCAGTTTTAGAAGTCTATATTACTCACAAGCTTTTACATAATATATGAGAAAGGTGTTATTTATAGCCAAAAATGAAGGGAAGTTAGCTAGTGAAACCAGTAAGTGAAGTCATCACTCTAATGTCTGTGAAATGCTTTGTAAATCCTTCCAGAGGTGTTAACAGGTTACAAAAACAATGTTTTCAATTTTAGAGGTGTTCATTTTTCACAAGCTTTTAAATAATATATGAGAAAGATGTTATTTCTAGCCAAAAACAAAGCAAAGTTAGCAGCTAGTGACACCAGGAAGTGATGTCACTGCACTTAAGTCCACAAAATCATACCATAAAATTAGGTACAGAATGTAACGTTTTAACCTCTTAAAATACCTCTTAAAATAGGTCAAGGTTACCCATCTTTGAACTTGTCCAAGGTCTGTGTCCCAAGAATGTTCCTTGTCAATTTTCCCTTTTTTTTTAATTGCCTGGAAAACCACCTCATGTAAATGTTATAACTGTTTAGCGTTTAGAGTCCATTACACATATTTTCAGTTTGCTACTCCAAATTGCATAATTTGGAGATTGATGGAAACCCACCGAATGACACCTGACAAATGATATAATTGAACCTCAAAAAACAATTTGTTATTTCTGTTGTTGATTTGCGTATGTTTGAGTTTTAAGAAAATAACATGAGCTCATAGCCCAAACTTCAGGTGAGGGTATCAGAGGGACACTGAAGGAATTATTGGTTCTTTATCTATAAGAGACCAAAAGTAACTGTTGTCTACAGAAAAGTTTCATATGCAGGTTTGCGACCTATTGGTCATGTTTATCTGTGCATAATCTAGCACACAGGTGCCTGAGTGTTGTGGACCCCAGTAGCTGGAGAAGGCCAAGGGGATGCTCATGTTTCATCTGGCTACAGCAGATGGTTATTTTAGAGATGTGGGAATGGACCAGTTGGACCAGTTGTCTGCCTGGGTGATTGCCATTGAGGACCCAATGGTTTTGTGGTGTTGTGGCGCATTGCTGCAATTGTTGTTTCTCCATTTCCAACATCATAGCAGAACGGATCACTCAAAGACTTTAGGAAAAATGAATGGGCACTGATAATTACATTCTGGACTCACACGCTATTCCAACAGGAGGCGATAAATCATCTATATTTTATGGCTACGACAGTATGCATGCTCTGACTGGTTGATTTCCGGTCTGATATTTTCCTATACCAGGCCGTTACCATCACAAATGGTCCGGATCACATATCACATTTGTGACTTTGTTTACAATTTTCACTCCGTGAAATAAAATAAAACAAAAAGCGAACAAAGAAATTATGAGTGATGAAGAGAACCATTCTCTGAGCAAATTTTATTACACTGACGCGTTTGAATTGGAGGAATTAACAGCAAACCAGCGTGAAGTGGACATACAAAATGAAGACCAACAAGACGAAAACAGCTCCAAGCAGCCATATAATAAACAAATTATTAGCCTCGCTTGCTCAGTCTGATATTTTCAGTACAGACCTTGCACTTGGTTAATAATCCTTTAATATATTAAAAGTGAAGTGGCATCTGTTTATGTGTATGTGTGCTAGTATGCATGATTTTATTTAGTAAATTCAATGTAAGTACACAATATACATTTAAAATACCTGGGTGACACAAGAAAGTGAAAACACTTATTTCCACTGTGATCCATTTAAAAATCAAATGACAAAATAGAAACAAAAATAAAATATAATAACAACAATAATAATAATAATAATAATAATAATAATAATAATAATAATAATAATAATAATAATAATAATAATAATAATAATAGTGTGTATGTGATAGCAAGAACCTAAACAATTTATAAATACAGTTAATTCACATTACAAAATGATGTAATTAACAGGAAATAAAAGGGCTGAGTTCTCCCTCAAAAAAGTGTTGAGGTCTAAGGTATAAGATTCTAAAAACATTCTGGACTCACATGCCATTCCAACTCATTATAGAAACTTTGCATAATGTATTACCACCCTTGAAAAATGTCAGCTACTTATTTTATAAACACTACCCAAACTAGAGCCCGTGGATCCCCACTGACCATGCGCTAGTTTATATTAAGTTGGAAGTAAAGGTCTCTTTAGGTTAATGTTAACTGCCTGTTTATATTTGTTTTACTGCTGTAAAACTAACTTTACATCACAATGTAATAAAATTTAATAAATAAATAAAGCTTAAACCAAATATAGCATAGAGCCTACAAGCTACATGTTAGCTTAAAAATGTAAAAATGGTCAGCTTTATTTGCACTCCCATCTGGTTGCTAAAACTGGCCATTTGGAGGATAATGACTGTGCTAGCTAGCAACGCTAACCCAGTTACTACATCAGCTCTCCGCGTTAGCTTGCGGAATAATCACGTAAGCACACAAGGCTTCTGTTCTTATGTGTTAATAATATAACCTTAAAGTTGAGACTTTATAAACTGATGTATTTACTCCACACTAACAAAACCTTTAAAATATTCTAGCCCCACCCATTCTACTCCAACAAATAGATGAAACTGCAATTTTCTAGCAAGACCACAGCATAAAGAAATAGTTTGTTGTGTGCTACTAATTTTGAGTACAAATAAACATTTTATTACTGCTTTTAAAAAAATAAATATGAATAGGAATAGGTAGTCCTGTAGCAAACTGTTACTGTGTGTTATCAGTTAATCTGCTGACAATGTTTTTAATTGTGCTATCTATAAAATATCTTAAAATCCAGTGATTTTATCTCAGAATCAAAACAAAAATCTTTATATTTCATCTACAAAATTCATGACAAATTAAAAAAAATGAGGCTATAATATCAGGCTGTAATCTTAGGACTGTTTAGTATTACGTAACGTCAACAGTACAGCACATCTTAAAAGTCTTAAAATAGCTCAAATCTGATTTTAAAACACTAAAATGCACCTGAATCATTTAAATGCATATCAAACCTGATTTATTTTAACTGAATCTGAATCACTCTTCATTAAAACATTGCACTGTTGTTTATAGGAGAATAAAAGCAGCCTTATTTCAAAATAAAATATCAAGATGAGTTTATATGAAGTCAAAGTCAATCTGTTGTTGATGTGAAACTGTTTAAAACCACCAGTCAAAATAAGTTTTGTTCATTAATGTTGTTGTTAATTAATGTTTGGCTATGGGTTGAGATTTCAGTCTGACCTTCAGTGTCCCGTTTGCCACATTAATGAACTGAAATCGATTTATGTGTTGCTTTTTTACACTAAATCACACACTATACCTATGAAAATGAACAGATTTTTTTTTCTTTCCAAACTGCTCTAAAGTTATGGAGGTTTAATTTTTGTGTTCCTTTCCTATTATTATAATTTATGTCAGCACAAACTGTGAAATGGAAAACCTGATATTTGACATCACATTATGAAAAGTATAACAAATTAAAATAGATAAGTATAAGTACATACTTGTATGTGTAAAAGAATCTCAGAGCTCAAAAAATTAAAAACATTGTACAGAGACTGAATGAGAATATGATTAAAGTGTGGTGTTAAGTGCTTCTTGCTGTTTTCATTACCTCTCTGCATGCACACTGAAATCTTCTAACAGTCAACACAGACTGATAGAAAAGTCGTTAATTCTTCAGAAAACTTCCATTTCAAAATCAACATAAAATGTGACCATATTTACATTTCTTTACAATGCTTTCAGCATTTCAAAAAGCCACGAGACTCCGAATAAACGTTCTGCGGGGTGAATAAAAATGACACATTAAAACCATAAAATCCTGGCAGCAGACCCTGGACAGATTAAACACACAGAACATTTATGGAAGTGATTATGTTTCCATAAAACGGTTTGATTTTCATATAATAAAAGAAGCACTCTGCCACAGAACAAATCTGCTGGTGATCATCACACGAGTGTAAAATGAACACTGCTGCTTAGAAATTAATAATAAATAATAGTAATAATAATAAAAAAAACTAATTTACCAGCTACAACACCTTTCATATCATGCAGATCAAAGTGCTTTCGATCAAACCTGATTTGAAACAGCAACAATAAAATATAAATGCACGTATAATATCAAAGAAAGTATTTAGATTGCTAAACATTTTAAGAAGCATATTTCATTTATTCTTTATTTGTGCTTCCTACAGTTCATTCTGGGTTTCCACAAAGGATAGAACTGTGCATATATATATATATATATATATATATATATATATATATATATATATATATATATATATATATATATATATATATATATATATATATATATTGTGTGTGTGTGTGTGTGTGTGTGTGTGTGTGAAAGAGATTACATGTGTAAAAGGCTGGTTGGTTATAATAACTATTAGACGCTGAGAAGATCTGAGTAAATAATAATAACAATAATAATAGCAGTATTTCTGAAAACAAAATTATGTCAAACTCTTAAATTATCTCAAATGTGTTGGTCAAATATCTATTGAACAATTATCAAAAATTGTGTAGGATTTTTGTTTTTTGCTAATGGAAGAAAAACACGACAGAATTACATGCACTGCAAGATGACAAACATATGTAAAATCCATAAAATCAAATACTGACCATTCAGCTCCTGTAAACTCAGAAAAAAAATGTATTTATTCACCTTGTGGTTTTATTTGTCCTTTTGTTTGAATTAGTTCATTTTCCATTTTATATTGTTATCACACATATTCTGTAGTCCACAAATAAAATGCCACAAATGAAAATTTGGGAACCCGCAAATCTCATTATGTTAAAATAGCTTCACATTTACTTTACTTTCAATTTCATGATTTTTTTTAAAATGATAATTGAAATCTGTACACTTTAAAACTTTCTTCTGGTCTGTTTCCGGTGTTTCCTCTTTTTGGATTTTTTTATTATTAATATTTTGTGATTAAGGGGGCACAAATGTATGATGTATTTTATGATCACTTTTTTTTGACTGAACATTGTTGTATTTAATTCCTGATTAGTAATTTATTTTGTAATTAATCATATCTAATATTATCATTTGTCCTGACTTGGTGATTAAAAAAAAAAAAAGAAAACAATGATTGAGAAACAAGAATAAATGACACACTGAAATAATAGATTTAAAACTATGTGTGATGTTTTTTTTTTTTTTTTTGGCTTCAGAGTGCCTATTTCTTTTTTACTTGCATCACCAAACGTATTCACCCCAGAAGCAAATGCTCTTTCCCATTAGTTCATGTATTTGCTTTAATATTTATTTTTTTCTTTAGTGGAATGTATTCATCATCTGACCGGCACAACCCTTTCTTAAAACATTTGTTATCTGCACCATGTTATTATTGATACAAATAAATCAATTTCATTTCAAAAAAATACATTTTCCCTAAACACTTTGAAATTATTGTGTATATTTGGTAAGAAATCTCCGTACCAGTGACGTGAGCTTGTGTGGTACAGTGGATTTTGTGTTTGTTTTATGACATCCACCTTTAATGCCAGCCTGCTTTTTCCTTCAGATTTAATCTCACGTATCTCCAGGACAGTAAAATTTGTGGATTAAATTAAGAAAGGACTTTGATTGAAGTTCATATGCTGCTTTTACCTGCACTGATCACATTGTGTTTTAAAGCCTGGGAGGTAAAAACAAGGGGAATATATTTAATAACTGTTACAGTGTTCCAGACTGTTGTTGAGGAGCAGCTCATAACTTTTATTTTATTTTATTTATTTATGTACTTTTCTTCTGTGCAAAAACATGGTATAAAAAAGATGAAGTGTTTTAATGCTGGTGTTGAAGGGACCGATGCAAAGCCCACTACATTCACAGCTGTCACCAGCCATGAGTTAAATGGAATGAGAAACACTTTGCAGGACAAAATAACCTCAGCAGAGCTTTGATCCGAGCACCTAATAATCTGCACGCATGGTCAGAATGAGAATTTAACCACTCCTTATCTTGTCATCTCGGCAGGGACCAAAAAACTGTTTGAGGGGCAGCCGAAGCAATTAAAGAAGAAAAAAAATAATTGTTTTAATTAATTTTTTATCCAACAAACATTTCCATAAAAGCTTCTCAAATGTGACAATTTTCTCTTTTTCTTTAATCACTGCAAATTGAATTCCTGACACTTCTGAGTGGTGGACAGATACTGAAGAGGTCTCCTTTCTGCAGGAAAGTACAATTGGCACACGGCTATATATATATATATATATATACAGAGAGAGAGAGAGAGAGAGAGAGAGAGAGAGAGAGAGAGAGAGAGAGAGAGAGAGAGAGAGAGAGAGAGAGAGAGAGAGAGATAGATAGATAGATAGATAGATAGATAGATAGATAGATAGATTGCTGCAAAATTTTCAATTTATGATTCAAAATCCAGAGCCCATCACTTTGACTGTACTCTATACATTACAGGCTTAGTGAGCTCATTTTCAGAGCAGGCAGTTCCTGGACCAAGACCACCCCTGCCCATTATCCATATAATGTGGAGTTGCGTCAGGAAGAGCATCCAGCATAAAACTTGTGCCAAATCAACATACGAGCTCAGATCTGCTGTGGGGACAAGAAGCTGAAGGACTTACTAAATAGAATTTATTTTATTTAATGCTAAAAGAGAACTGGAGACCTGTGCACTCTAATCTCAGTCTGTTGTATCCTGCAGAAATTTGCTTTGAAATTGTCCTCTTTTAAGAGAAAATTAAATTAAATGTGAAATAAATTGATGATACAACAGAGTAAAAACATTTACTATTCGATCAGATCTGATTTCTTTCCTTTTTTTCTTTTTTCTTCAGGGGGAGGGGGGGCATTTCATAGAGTATAGACTAAACTTTTATTTAATTATTTATAAACTAGAAAAAAACAGTAATTACTGTAATTGCAACCCTGGTTTGAGTACACTTGTAATCCATTATTCATACCATCAATTTTTCTGTTCTAAACGTTACCCCAAGCGAATACTCCACTTTTGGAATATTGCATGTTTAAAGTTATGCCTCGTATTTTCTGCAGGATAAAATATAGTTTTTCGCTCTTTGGCGGGGGTAAACACTCTGAGTGCTGCTTCCCGAGTTTGACATTTTACAGATTGTCATTTCATAAGAGAATGAAACGAACAGGCGCATTAGAAATATGAAA
The DNA here is from genome assembly GCF_902500255.1 of Thalassophryne amazonica. NCBI lineage: Eukaryota > Metazoa > Chordata > Actinopteri > Batrachoidiformes > Batrachoididae > Thalassophryne > Thalassophryne amazonica. Next base: position 73,377,331 of record NC_047118.1, read on the forward strand.
CACTCCCAAGATCTACAAGCCAATTAGATGAGCTCCAAAGTGATGCATGATGTGGACCGAAAAACAAGACAGCTGACATTTTACAGAAAGGACAACAGACATTACAGACATGCATTTATTCATCGGCTTAATCAGATTTTATCTCTCTTTTCCATGAGAGGGAAAATGGTTTGTCAAGATTTCCAACCGCAGCGCTAAAAATCGTAAAATGAGCTCTGCTTTAGTGTCAAATTAAAAATGGAATATTAAACCTTCAGCTCGGGGGCGCGGGAGTATTTCAAGATAGTTATGAGGAACCTCCTTCGGTGAGGAGGAGGGCAGGAGGCGGTAATCGTCCTTCATAATACAAGATATGAAATGTACTCGCTCGTTAAATAATTACTTTGGAGTTAAACGCGAAGGAGAACCGCGTTAACGCCTGCGCGCAAAGCCGGAGCGCTTCTTTCCGCTAAATCCACGCGCTGAGCAGAGATAATATACCCACAACAAGCGTGCACGAGCTGTAATTCTGCTCTTACGAAGGGATCAAAAATGTGTGCGCGTCCCCTGGCTCATCGCCATCAGCTACTGTGCGTCCGTGGACGTTTTGGTTTGTAAACACTGGGCTTTACGCGCGGGAGCAGCGCGGCTTGGATTCGCCTTTTCATTCTCCCCGGATTAAAAAAAACCCTAAGGAAAAACAAATCTGAAAACTACCATCAATCATCTTCTGGCTTCGATTTAAAGGGAAACAAATTTGAGGCAGCAGCTCTATGGCACGCGTGAGCGTGGAGAGTCGTATAAAAAGCTCACTGAAAAGCTGTTACGCACAGGGGAACTGTGTTAGAGAAATACAGCAAGGATGTAAATTATGACAATTTATAACAGTTATATCACAATAATCTGCACATTTTAAATGAAGAAGCAGAATTTCTCAAAAAAAAAGTGTCAGACTGTTAAAAAAAACAAAAAAACAGAAGAATCTTAACTGTGCTTTTAATTTATATATATTTTATATTTTAAATACAACAACCGTGAAGTCTTGTATAGGCCATAACGTGCAAATAGAAAAAAAAAAAGCATGAGCAATAAACTGCCACATGCACGCGCACACGACCCGAAGGAGAAATCCAAGCTCAAAGACCATTCTCTGCCCCTCGCTCCCTCTCCCCATTCTCCACATCCTCTGCTAAAATTGTCTTTTTGCACTGTTATTGGATTAAACCGTCAGTTCCACCAATATCTTATTTTAATAATGATGGCAGTTTAAAAAAAAATGCAATTTATGTTTGATTGCGATCGTTTTAAACATCACATCAACGCGCGCTAAATCCAAAAAATCGTCCTTCCCCCCTTTCCCTCCCCCCTGTAGCATTCACGCACGCGCACTCTGCCTGGGGGGAAATGGCCACCGTGTAGACCACAGGCAAGTCATAAAAGTAAAAAGGCAGTAAAAGTTTAACCTGGGTCAGACCTGAGTGTCTAAAACGACTCTATGTTCCTTCTGTTCTTGGAGGGTCCCTGGTTTTTGTACAAACCTTCCTGCACCTTCTCCATCACAAACTGTCTGTTTTCCTCTCGGTATATGACCCGGCAATTAAACCATAAAGTCATTCAGGTTTTTCGGTGCTGCCAATAAAGCCATAAATGTGCTTTGAGAGCGCATTCGACTTCTTTAAATTGCTGTTTTAAACTGACTCATCCAGCTCTCCTGTGCCGTTTCCCCACTTTCTGATGCTGGGTGAGCACGGCTCACTTTGCCCCGAAACGCGGACACTCACCTTGCGCGCTGTTCAAAGAAAGAGATGTGCACGTTGTGAACAAGAAAAGAAGTGCTGCTCCCTCCTCACCTTGCGGCCTCATCCACGGGAACAGCTGCGTCGGTGAAGGGCTTTGCTCGGTTCCCTCTCCGTCCTCGCCTCCGAGCCCCGGCGCGCCGCCCAGTTTACAGTCGCTGTACTGGACCAGATCCGCGTCCTGTGCTCCGAAGAGCGTCTGCCGCTGCAGAGCGTCGTATCCGTAGAAGTTTCCGGGCTCGCCATGGCACGTCACCGCGCAGGGGCTCTGCTGGTACGGATTGCTGGGCAGCGTGGAAGCGCTGTGGTGGTAGAAGTCCTGGATCTGCGGAGCGTGTTGGAAGGTGGCGCCGGAGCCCGGTCCGTACACCACGGTGGGCCGGCTGCCGGCCAGGTCCTGCGCAAAACCGCACTCGTAATAGTTCGGGCGTAACGAGTCCCCGCTTTTATATTTAGAGAAGAGCGAGTTGACGAAATATGAACTCATCTTTTGTGTTGTTGTTTCTGTCGAACTTGTGGAGCTCAAACGGCGACTTTGAATTGTCTTTTTGTCGGTTTGTGCAGCGCGGACTCAGACAGACAGACAGAGAGAGAGAAAGAGAGCGAGAGGAGGGAGGGGGGCAGGTCTGCCGCCGGGGTCGTTGTTGTGGTCTTTTCCCCTCACGGCCACAGCGGACGAGCCGGGTGCAGTAACCGCGGACAGCCAGAGGAGCCACAACCACCGCCACCACCACAACAACAATCACAGCGATTCCATGAAACCTCCAGCGAGAAAAAACAAGGAGATGAAGAAGAGGAAGGAATAGAGAAGGAGGAAAAGCTGGTGCGCATCACAATTCCGGCTTTCGCGCTGTACGCAGGAGCCCTGTCGCGCTCTCAAACGGCTTTTCCGTGATTTACTCCTCTGCAAATGAGTTGTTTCATATTTTTCCTCCCTCTCCCTCTCTCGCTCTCTCTCTCTCTCTCCCTCCTTCTCTCTCGCTCTCTCTCTCTCTCTCCCTCCTTCTCTCTCTCTCTCTCTCTCTCTCTCTCTCTCTCTCTCTCTCTCTCTTGCTCCCTTTCTCTCTCTGTGTCGGTTTCAGGGGTAATTTGCATCTATTATCAGCTCTTCATCCCATTGGCTTTTACCGCGCACGCACACACGCACGCCTGCGCGGACGGACACACACACGAGCATACACAAGGGCGAGTTACCAGTTTATTTTCTCCTCACGCACGCGTGCGTACTAAGTACTGTCCAGGTGTTGCCTGCGCGCAAAAAAAGGATGACGGATGAAGAAGAGGATGCGACGCGTGAGAGAGGAGTTGCCGTGTTTGTTCCTAATTGGTGTTTGGTGTTTAACAAGTCCTGCCCTGAAAATGTAACCGGGTTATCTGGGCCTTTCTGGTCCTCGTGCAGGCCCTGGATGCGTCACGATTGTTGTCCAAATCTGATCTTCATAAAGGCGTGAGGTGGAGCGGGGCGGAAAATAACAGCTCTGTAAACAGTTTAACAAACTATAAACCCCGTGAGGTGGCGGGGCAGCGTTCGGTTGTTTACGTCCGCGCAGCACACAAACGAAAAAAAAAGTTTTTTTACGACGCGCCATTTACGCGTCCGGAGGCCGTAAACGGCTAATCAGGTTGGAGGTATTTAAATATCAATTCCACTCCTTCTTGTCGGACATTTTTCTAACAGGAGGTTGATCTTGGTCTGTTGCTTTGTGACAAAAACAGTGGACACTCCAGTGTGAAGTGGTTTAGGCTTTTTCACGTTCTCCGTTGGTGCCAAAACAGGCCCGAAAATTCAAACTTCCAGTGATGATGGAGCGGTTTGTTCCGAACTGCATGCGCAGCGGCCCTGGATACTTCATCAGAATATCATTCTGTATTACAGTCATCACGTATTTAGTTAACACCTTATTTAAAAGTCCTTGTCGCGGGTTTTGTCTTTTGCGCGCTCAAAATTGCAATCGTTTTATTTATTTCTATCATAAAGCGCGCAGGCAGAAGAGGCTCTAATGATCAGCTGTAAAACCGCCTCTCAGAGAAATGATTGCTGCAATATTTCACCAATTTATTCCACGGAATATTATCTTATTGAGTTTTCACAGCGCCGTGTTTTACACGTCTAATAAAGAAGTTTGCTTATGAGATCTTCTGTTAATCCTGCGCGTAAAAACATCCGGTTCTAACCAAATTTCACGCGCATTGCTGTCAAAACCATAACAAACAACACTATGAAAAAGTGGTATATGTGGTGATGGAAAAAAAAACCCTCACAGCTTTAATGAACACAAGAAAGCGAGAACATCCGCTTCCACCATAACTGCAGCTCGTTTGGAGCACAAAACAAAGAACTAAAGAACTTGATTTCACCCCGTCGGCAGTGTGCGTAACGGCCTCTGCGTCAGACCCATAACAGATGAGATTGCGTACACGTTTCCAGTGCATGTAGACTTTTATTATTATTATTATTATTATTATTATTATTATTATTATTATTATTATTATTATTATTATTATTATTATTATTATTATTATTATTATTATTGTTATTATTATTATTATTATTATGTGGAACTATGCGTCCTTGCTGCTGATTTTAGCAGAAAAGGAACCGAAATACCTAAAAACGTGCTGATTTATTTTGTAATCCATAACCATATCTTAATATTTTGTCTTATTCCTTAACATTCCAATTATAAAAAAGCAAAGACAAGTGGGTCACAGCAAGTTTGCAGAAGCTTCTGCTCGCGTGTCTTGGATAAAGGCAACGTGAAGTTGTGCCAGCGGTGCTTTTAACGGTGGAGCAAGAGCGCCATCAAGTGGTGATTGGAGCGGGGCCACAGGGGCAGCCGGCCTGTAATGTAGCTTTATAGTTCTATTAAGTCCTCACATAAAGCTAAATAAGCTGCCTTAAAATCAAACTGTGCGCTGTAATTGGAACCCAAATGTCAGGGTTTATATGGCTAAGAAAAAGAATGAGACACAATGTGACAGAATGGAATTTAAAAAGAAAACATTAAAGTGTCTTTTTGTGTATCAGGGGCTTAAATGAAATGTATAAATTTGATTCACACAGTAAACTCTAAGATCTACGTCAGACTTTGAAATATTGACTGCAAATATAAACTTGAAAGCCAAAAAATCTGAAGGCATAATGTCCATGCTTAAAACAACATTACACAATTAAAAATATAAACTGAAAAATGAAGTCTATTAATGGCAGGAAATCATTCTGAAGACAAGCTTCTGTTTTACTGTCAGTGTAGCATCGAGTCAGTAGAGGAAATGATACTGTAAATGTTAATAAATATGATTTGTTATTTATTATTATTACGTTTGAGCTTTATGAAGGTTTCAATAGTATTTTGTAGAAATTTATTTGTACAACTTTCACATCTTATATGCTATGTATATAACAATAACCAAACAACAATAATAGCAATAATAATACAATTTTATGGGTGCGCTTTAGTTGTAATTCTAGTATTTACAAATAAATATGCATCATAAATTTGAACATCATGAGTTTTGTAATTTCATAATTATCTTAAAAAATTATCACACAAAATAAACATTCATACTCTACTGCTGTTGATACTGCTGCTACTACCACTAATACTACTCCTAACAACAACAACACTAATAATAATAATAATAATAATAATAATAATAATAATAATAATAATAATAATAATAATAATAATAATATTAATAATCTTAAATAAGTACATGAAAACAGACAAAACTAGATTCTGGTACCAACAAAATTAAGCATTAAAGTACTCTTAAAAATAAAAATACTTAATACATTTTAGATCAATTGTATGTTTACAATTTTAAATATGTGTACTGTGATATACTTACAGCATTATTTGGTTGATAATAACTAGTGTATTATTGGTATTTGTATTTTTGTTGTAATTATAAATCCTATCCAAATAAAACAGTATTGTAAATGCAACATTAATGTTCCAGTTGTAACATAATAAAATCATCAAACGAAAAAAAAAAATTACTATTGATAATATTTATCCTGAGCGTTTTGTTGGAGTGAAACTTGTTCACCTGTGAAGTCCACTTCAAGGCAACATACGCGCACACAATCCGTTTTTATTGCAGCACTATAGTCGCTTTTATGTCTGTTAGACGGACTGAGTGTGTATGTGCGTGTGCGCGCAGGTTGCTAAATTACAGGCTGTAAACAGACTGTAAAAAGCGATTGTTACTATTATGTGAAGAGTCTGCAGTCCGGATCTTGTTTCCCCCCGGTGGACATATGAATCCCTATTAGGCTCCGCAGCGTAAAGATGAAAGCCACAAAAAGAAAGCAAGGGCAGATTAAAAAAATAATCACAATAATCACAGGCAGTAATGACGATTTAACCCTTCTGAGGCACAAAGCCGCCTGAAGGAGCCGCAGGCCGCGACAGTAGCCCGGCAGCCTGTGCGCCGGCGCTCCGGTCAGGGTTTATGGCCCCGGGGGTCGAAGGAGGCAGACAAAGGATGCAGCGGCGCGCGCACGCGGCCACGCACGAGCGGGCTGCAGAAATACCCCCTTAGAGCCAAACGGCCCCCAAACCATAAAACGGCCAGATCTGAAAAGAGGAGAAGGAGGAGGAAGGAGATTCGTCCTCTTTCCATTCAGCAAAAAAAAAGACCATTCTTTTTTATAACACATGCACATAATAATATGTAACTTTCATTAAAAAAAAAAAAAATGACCCCAATATCCAGAGAACCATCACTATTTTTGATCAGGAGTAAACTAACTCTAGGTTCCACGCGTGGACACTCATATTTTTACTATTAACAATAAGTACACAACAGTGCTTGAATTTTCAAGAAATAAAAGGAATGGCAACAAAAGTAACGTGATGATTTTTTTTTTTTTTTTTTTTTTATGAAACATGCACTCTTAGGCATAAAACGTTGAATTTAATTGACATTGTTAATTAAGTGCAAAACAATATTGTAGTTGAAATTAATAAAATCAAATGGAACATTATTACATAAATCCCAATTGTTTTGGACTTAATTGACAAAGTTATGTGGAAAAAGTTACCTTAACTTTATTCATTAAATTCAACATTTTATTTCTTAGAGTGTAGTTTTGTCAACAGTTCTTTTCTGTTCATCATTTGCTCACTTCTAATTTTATACTTTTTGACATACTGTATTGGAAGATTGCTGATTGTTACACGTGAATGTTATTTTTTAACTACTATTTCTACTATTATCGTTTGCTGTAAGTTACTGATGATGATTTGAAGACATTATCTGTGTTCATCAAAACCTGTGGTTGAGCAGATCTTTTATGAATGGTTCAATACACTTCATTGATACATTACTTCTCAAATAGAACATTTTGTTAATTTAGACATAAGATGGTTTTAAAACGGTCTGAGATGTTTTCAAGAGTCCTTGAATTGGTTTGAAAACATTAAATCAAACTGCTTGAAACCAAATTTGTTCAAAGTGTATTTAAACTAAATGTTTGACTGCACTAAAATACAAGGATGAATGAATATCTTTAAACTGGTGTGAATCCAATATTTTATTTTCTGTCATCTTTAAACAATTTTAAAAAGAAAGCAAGATTTAAATTAAAGACCATTTGATTTATGCCACTCTACACCAACGGAATGGGGCAGAGTCGGGTTTTAAATGGTTTTAAAGCTGCTTTAAATGGATTTCAAACCAGATGTGAGCCATTTTGTTAGTTTTTAGATATCTCTTTATCAACAGTAACCTAGTTTACAGTGGCTATTCTATAATAATAATAATAATAATAATAATAATAATAATAATAATAATAATATTATTATTATTATCGTCATCATCATCATGAAATAAACTGAATCATCACTTTGGCAGATATTTTAGATTCCTTTCCTGCATTTTACACTCTTCTGAAGTCATTTATTGTATTATTATGTTGAATTACATTTATATTTACGGCAGCGTAGTGACCAAGCGTTTAGTGCCCATTCTCCACGTAATGTGGAGTTGCGTCAGGAATGGTATCCGGCGTAAAAGTTGTGCCAAATCAGCATACAGCTCCACATCGACTATGATGTGGGTTGGACTTACTCTGGATAGAACGCAAATGATGGAAGAAAAAGGCTCTGTGTCTTTTAGTAAATACGTTATTGTCAAACTTGATCAAAATCTAAACCTTGAAACCGTTAAAAGTGTTTGCGCTCAAATTTTGCGCTCCCTTGTCAGTAAATGACGTTTTGGGATTTGTAAAGTCTTCCTGTAATATTTCTGCCTTTTCTTTTTCTTTCTGTCGGTGTGTTTGCTTTACAGCCGTTTAGTTCTTAACCTTCACAAATTTATACGCTATAAACTTTTATTGCCGTCATATTCTTTTATTGCGCCGCTCCACGTTCAATTCTCTTCTCCTCCTCGGTCCTCGCGCTGCTTCCGACAGGCGAACCTTCATCAGCATCATCACCATCATCACCAGCGGAACACCATCACAACATCCGCCGCGTTTCGTGCACTTTGTTTCCGTGTTTGAAAATAGGAAGTGAGCAAAAGGAGGAGGACGCGCAGGAGGAGCAGCAGCAGCAGCAGCAGCAGCAGCAGCAGCAGGAGGAGGAGGAGGAGGAGGAGGAAGATGTTTAGTGGCCCTGAGGGCAAAATCCCCTCAGAAATTTTCAAGAATAAAGGCAAACAAACGAGGCAAACTCGAGTCGACTGCAGGTTTTTATAATTACAGAAAAAATAAGAGAAGCGTCCGATCCATCAATCAAACTGCTCTCACGTTTGTGGGTTTGAAGCAAATGGGGGTAGGTGAATAGTAAAAAAAAACAAAAAAAAAAACAACAATATATATATATATATATATATATATATATATATATATATATATATATATATATGTGTGTGTGTGTGTGTGTGTGTGTGTGTGTGTGTGTGTGTGTGTGTGTGTTGTTCCGACTCCTTTATTTATTTTTTGCATTTAACATGAAACGTATAAAAATGTTATTTGCAGTTCTAAGAGTTTCATTTTGCATAACTACATCCAGATAAACAGCAGAAAATGAATGAATGGTGGAAAAAATACCAGTACTTTATGTGTAAAATGTAACAAATTATTATTATTATTATTATTATTATTATTATTATTATTACACACTGTACAATCTTTAAATACATCTTACAGTGTAAAATGTTGTGTTTGTTTATGGATGTTACAGCTTGAATCTGTCAGTCAATAATTTTAACACATAACCTACTAATGTGAGCAGTTTTATTTATTGCACCTTGTTGCAAAATGTTTTGTTAAATACTGAGAGACTGCAATTTTTATTATTTAGCACCAAAACCATAACTATTATTACTTTTTTGTCATTTTTCAAAATATAAGTATACAATTTCATTAATTCTGTTTAAAACTTTAATGCAATGTTATTATTATTATTATTATTATTATTATTATTATTATTATTATTATTATTATTATTATTATTATTATTATGTGGAAGAGTCTGTATTTCAGTAAATTGGGTAGATTCTAACTTGTATAACTAACTTAAACTAAATTTCTCAATAATTAAATTGCACACCCTTCAAGCACGTTGCTGCTCTCAATCCCATACAAATGGGATAAAGATGTAAATGCGAAGTTTAGCTTCAGAGATTTCAAGAATAAATTTGAAATTACGCCTACTAATATCAGTTTCCTTGCACTCAGTTAAAAAAATGAAAGAAATTTTCAGTTTTTGTGTTTCTCAATACATATTTTAACTATTTACAGTGTACATGCCATTTTAATTTATTTTTAAATATGTACAACCAGATTGCATAAATAGCTCATATTTACACATACTACTACTACTACTACTACTACTACTACTACTACTAATAATAATAATAATAATAATAATAATAATGCTTGTTGCATTTTGAATATTGTGCAAGTTTTCTGCTCACAAGACAACACATTTTTATTTTATTTTTTTTCTGTGTGTTTGGGTACTTTCTGTTTTTTGTTTTGTTTTGTTCCCCCCCCCCCCCCCCCCATAGGACCACTGAGTGTCCAGAGCAGCCAGCAGCATCTGGCCCTCTGTCCAACTGATAATGAGTCCAGAATGTCTGATAGGGTGTGATCCATGTGGGACCATAACTCTGTGTTAGAAAATTTATGAATGCGAATGATACTCTATGAATTATGGGTGCTGTGAATATTCAAGGAGAGCAATGCAGTGGGCCTGCTGTGCACAAGACTCTGCCACTGAAGCGCTTTATTATCTGCTTTAGTATGTAAGTGTGAAGTGGCAGCATATTGGATTGGCCATGTTGAAATATGAATTTTGCCACTGGCACACGTTTTGTCTTGTACATAGTATTTAGACTGTGAAAATATCAAAGAAATGAGCTTTGCGCTGCACCGTTAAATCACTGCAAAATGAGCTAATCTGGAGTTTTCAGTTTCTAGGGGATCATTTCTGACAGGGAAAAGGACACACTCATAGAATCAAGATTTACTTATTTTTTAAAGTATTTTTTATCTCATAAACAAGCACCAAAGACAACAAATAACTGACTCAAACATCCTAATCTGTTTGAGACAAATTAGTGTCTTTAATCAAATGATCTGGAATCTTTAAATTGATATTTCATCACACCTACTTCCTACTGCTGGATAAAAGTGCTAATTCCTCCCACTGCCGAGCTCATTTGCACTTTGGCTGAAAATCTGAAGTGAGCGACTCCACAGAACAACGTATGGAATATATAGTTTAGTTTTGGGTAAACTTTGACCTTTAAAGTTGTGCCTCATGCATTTCTACTCAAAAAAGAAATTTAAAACTTTGAAACCTTCAAACAGAGATCAGCCAGATGTCAAAAAAGACTAACTTCAAGTGATTATTCTGGTAGCAGTTAGTTAAAATGAGTAATATCTATTTATGGTGTGGAGTCAATACCACCAGCAATATTATTAATTTAACCTTCCAGTTGTGACTTTATCTTTATAATCGCTCTAGCAGATCCAGGTCCAGTGAGAAGTCAAGTTACTTAGTGAGAAGAACTTGTGTAGGAAATTCAAGTTGTCAAATGAAAATGTGGAAAGTGTCTGTCAAACCATATTTTTGGAGACAAAATGCATGAGAAAATGTTTTTGGCCAAACAAAAATATATTGAGAGAGAGAGAGAGAGAGATTAAGGCAGATTTTAAGACCAAGTCTGGTTTTAAGTAGCTGAAATTCTTCTGTGTGGCTATTCTAAGAAGAAATTAACAGTATAACATTTGAAAAATAATACATAATAATTCACTCATTTATACATATTTGAGAGCTGAATTCATATATATATATATATATATATATATATATATATATATATACACACGAGGTATCTTATAAAACTAACCGGCAGTTTTATTAAAAAAAAAAACTATATGGATTTGAATGACGTGATTACACCAATCATGCTTGAACCCTCGTGCGCATGCGTGAGTTGTCGGTGACGTCATTTCCCTGTGGGCAGGCCTTGAGTGAGATGTGGTCCCGCCCTCTCGGCTGAATTCCTTTGTTTCACACGCTGCTCGAGACGGCGCGCGTTGCTTTATCAAAATGTTTTCTGGACCTGTGAGGAATATCCGAGTGGACACTATTCGAGAAATTAAGCTGGTTTTTGGTGAAAAGTTTAACGACTGATGAGAGATTATGGGGTGTTTCTGTCGGTGTAAGGACTTCCCATGGAGCGGGACGTCGCGCAGCGCTTCCAGGCGCCGTCGTCGGCCTGTTTCGACCTGAAAACATCCTAATTTAAGGCTTAATTCACCCAGGACGTCGTGAGAGAACAGAGAAGATTCAGAAGAGGCCGGCGTGAGGACTTTATGTGGACATTCCACTGTTTAAGGACATTTTTTAATGAAAGACGTGCGCGCAAATTTGCCGAGTCATTTCCGTGACAGCTCGGCAAATCTGTGTGCGCCGCGACAGGAAAAACACCTCCATGTTGAAAACCATTTGTAAAATTCAGGCGGCTTTTGATGGCTTTCAACAAGTGAGTAACTGAGAAATTGTTTCAGCTTGGGCATGTTCCAACTTGCCCGTTAAGGTTTCCAACGGAGGTGTTTTTCCTGTCGCGACCCCCCGCGGTCGGGTCCGGCCCGACATGCGACTCTGCCCGCATGTTCTTTCATTACAAAATGTCCGTTAACAATGGAATGTCTGAATAAACTCCTCATGCCGACTTTTTCTGAAAGTTCTCTGTTCTCTGATGACTTACTGGGTCAACAGAGCCTGAAATGTGGAAGTTTTCAACTTGAAACGGCGAGACACTGCTGCCTCGAAGCGCAGATCGCCGTCAGGCACCGTGGGCCGTCCTTAAAGCAACACTACCAGACCAAAATCTCTCATCAGCCGTTAAAATTTTTACCGAAAACCAGCTGAATTTATCGAATGGTGTCCACTCAGTTGTGCCTTACAGTTTTGAAAAAATTTTGATCAAACAAAGCAGCAGTCTCTGAGCCATTCCTAAACAATGAAAAAATCGACGAGAGGGTGGACGACTCCTCACTCAAAGACTGCCCACAGGCGAATGACGTAACCGACAGGCGTGAAAAAACTCTCACATGCCCACGAGGGTTCAAGCATGTCTGATGTAATCACACGTGATTCAAATCCATATGGTTTTTGAAAAAAATAATAAGGTCGGATACTTTTCTAATAGAACTCGTATATACTGAAAAAAATGCTACTTTGGATCAACTTAAAAAAATTGATGTAATTTGTTACAGCTATTTTTTTAGTTTCTCACAATGTATATTTATGATTTTGTAAAGTGATTCCAGCAGATTTAAACTGGAAACTACAATTTTCCATTAGACCAATGTAAATAAGTACTTTGAATGAAGTGCACTGTGTTTCACTTTTTCAGTATATATATATATATATATATATATATATATATATATAGTAAGTCCCTTCGGCTGCTCCCTTGTTTGCACTCGGGGTCACCACAGCAAACCCAAGGTGGATCTGCATGTTGAATTGCCACAGGTTTTACGCCGGATGCCCTTCCTGATGCAACTCCACATTACATGGAGAAATGTGGCATATATATATTTATATATATATATATATATATATATATATATATATATATATATATATATATATATAGTAAGTCCCTTTGGCTGCTCCCTTGTTTGCACTCGGGGTCACCACAGCAAACCCAAGGTGGATCTGCATGTTGAATTGCCACAGGTTTTACGCCGGATGCCCTTCCTGATGCAACTCCACATTACATGGAGAAATGTGGCATATATATATATATATATATATATATATATATATATATATATGTGTGTGTGTGTGTGTGTGTGTGTGTGTGTGTGCGTGCATGTTTAAACATCTGTTATTACCTCTGCCAAGGAGGTTATGTTTTCAGTCGAGTTTGTTTGTCAGCAGGATAACTCAAAAAGTTTTGAACGGAGTTTGATGAAATTTTGTGGAGTGATTAGAAATGACAAGAGGAACAAGTGATTAAATTCCGGATCCAGGAATTTTTTAAAGGATTCTTCACCATTGCGGGATGGGGGAATTTTGACATTCTAGTTTCTAACTCCACAAAAACAAGGCAGAAAGGCTTGAAAAAAATTAGGGTGTAACATAGTCAAATGTTCTATCAAACAACAAAGTTTGATGATGATCAGATCCGGATTCCGGATCTGGTGATCCAGAATATGCAAAAATGTAGGGAAAATAGAAAATGTGTCAGTGTGAGGTGACAAATGAAGCTAGAGATGCACAACTAACACCAAATTGTAGCTGAATCTGTACTGATTCAGTAAGGTGTCATCAGATTTGATGAAGCTTCAAATGTTATGGAGCTAGATCCAGAAGGAAACCGCCATTACCGAAAAATCATTTTTATACAATAACTTTTGAACTAATAAAGACATAAAAGTGATTCCAATTTCTAGTGATATATTTTCATGGTCAAGGATGTCAAATATTAAGGAAAGAAAAGTGTATGTATCATAGTTTTGGTTGTAACACTGAATTTTTGAATAGATCACTGTGCCAAGGAGGGAATCTCTTTAGGGTCAGTGACCCTATGGCCTTGTGTAGCACATGCAACACTTAAAAAATAGTTCTATTTCAGAATTTACTGTTATTCATTTAGAGAAGTGTTTCATAAATGTTAAAAAATTCATATATTTGCAGTTTAGTTGAATAATAAATTGAATTTTGTGTCTTATTTGTTTTTGTCTATAAGCACATGCAATATCAATATCAGTGCTCAGATGAGAGTAGCTTCTGGGAAAGGTGCAAGTTGCAATAAACTGTGATGCCAAGTGCTAAGGATACATGCTATCCAGTCACAGCAGATGAAACTTTTTTTTACTCACTGTAAAAAAAATAGTTGAGAATACTTCAAATTTGCAGGCAACAGTCTGCGCTAAGACTTTTATGTTGTGCCGATGATGAACTATATACTATAACATATATTTCATCACTGGCACAACATAAAAGTCTTAGCGCAGACTGTTGCCTGCAAATTTGAAGTATTCTCAACTTTTTTTTTTTTTTTTTTTTTTTTACAGTGTGAGCAAACATCATTGTTAGACTTTTTTAGGTTCAATGATTCCACGGCGTGTAGATGTTATGCCGTCAGTGACCCCATGGCCTTGGCAGAGGTTTGCACTCTCCGAGTGCTTCTAGTTTTAATTCAAATATAACCATTTGTTTTAAAAAAACTTTTTCTGAACACTAACAAGGATTAAACAGTCTACAATCAGATTATATGGATTTTATCAGAATTATTCTGATAGTAAACTGTTCCACATAGGAAGGATAGAAGATATACTCCTTAAAATCTCATTAAAATGTTATTTGAGCAATTTGAAATTAGTTTTAAACCAATCTAACCTTAAAATTGATCTTATTTAAAAATATTTTTTTTACATCAAACACAACAGATGATGTGCTGATGATAAGCGCTTTTAAAGCTTTTGAAGCATGTTTAAAAATGTTTAAACCAGATATTATCATAGTTTTCAGTGGGTTTAAATGACTAAGAGCTAACATGTTTTAAACTGTTTGCATTCTGATTACATCAGAGATAAAGAGGTATTAACTACTTTTAAACTGTGCAACTTCAGGATGATATGGTCTAATTGGTCTTACGCTAAATGTGGGTTCCAAACAAACATTAAGAACTCTTAAAACATTGGTAAACTGGATAAAAAAGAATTTAAAGGTTGCTCAATTTAATGCAAACTGGTTTTGATATCTGGTTTTGGTATATTGGACAGTTTGGGAATTGTAAGTATAAAGATGGTTCCTTTTTTTCTGAGAAACTGTGATTTACTAATTCATTATAAAAGCACTTGAGAGGTTAACAGATTGTGAAATCGCATACACCAAATTTTTCCATCATCTTTGATAAGCTGCCTCAGTCTGTGCATCCAATCCTTTGTGACATTTGTCTGCTGTTTGTGTGCTTCTTGTACCAATCTGAACTTGTAACAATGTGCGCTGCTGCTGGCTGCACTCTGATTTACTGAGCCATGTGTCACGGCTCAGCACCCCCAGGGAAGTCGCCGTCCTTTCCCGGGACAGCGGGCTGAGGCTGGAGGAAGGCCTGCAGGGAGTATTGGGCTTCTGGATTTAATGAAGCTCCGACCCTGCAGACCTCAGAGAAGAATCACAATCATCTGCCGTCGTGTCTACAGATGTTTTATGGGATGGCTTTGTTGGGCTAGGAGCCTAAATCTGCCTAAATCCTGAAGCCTCATTGGTTGGGTCATGCTGTTCAGTGGTGCGGGGTGAAGCTGAGAAGCTGTGCTGAGATTTTGTTCACCTTTATACCCTTTTTAAACCAAAGCTGCTCACAAAGGCGACACTCACTGTAATATTTGTACAAATGCAACTGTTTCAAAAGGCAGCTTGGTATCACAAGTGGTCATACACTGAAAAAAGAGAATATCACTCAAAAAAACTAACTCTTTGGATTGGATTTCCATCTAATAAATGTATGTAGTCCCAACTAAATAAAATAAAATTATCTTGCACGGATGTGATTTATTTATTTATTTTTTGAGTAGGTGCTACTTATATTTATTAGGTGGAAATCCTGCACATAATTGAATTGAGTTCATCCAATGAGTCATTTTTTTAGTGTAGTTGAAATGAATTGTTTCATTGGTAATATCTAAATGAATTAAGTTGTTTGAACTTAAGTTTGTAAGTTTGAGTTGGTCTCATTTATTAAGTTAAGTTCAAACAACCTAATTCATTCAGGTGTTACCAATTGAAACAATTTTTTAACTTTTTTCAGTGTACACTAAAAAAAACCTAAATTCAATTATGTGCAGGATTTCCATCTAATAAATATATGTAGCTCCAACTCAAATAAGGCACATCCATGCAAGATAATTTAATTTAGTTTAGATGAGGCCACATATATTTATTAGAAGGAAATCCTGCACATAATTCCATTGAGTTCATCCAATGAGTCGGTTTTTGAGTGTATGGCAAGATGACTACATAGAGGAAATATGTTCGACCATGTACAAAAAGCTAAACATTATATTTTTTGCATATTCCCCTCAAATTTATTCTCGCATAAACATCATGTATTTTCCATTTAATATTCAGAAACGTGTTTGCATTTCTGGTAAAGGTTAGATTTGGGATTAGAATAGCAATAGTAAGAAGTAAAAAAAAAAACAGTTACCACTTTCTGATTTTCACTCAGGTGATCCACAGTTTTGGTGACATCATCACCATTTCCCAGTAGAACACACATGGGAAAATTCCAGGAAAAACATATGGAAAGAAAATATGTACAAATTTTTAGACACCAAGTTTTTAATCTCCAACTTTTTGTGAGAATACACTACGTAGGGGCAGTCTGGTCTCAATTTTTTTTTTTGTTTGTTTGTTTGTTTGTTTTTCTGTGCCCCCTTCATGAAAAGCATTGGCTTTTCATGACACTTTTTTTTATTTTTCTATTTATAATTTTCCCCTTCTCCTAACTCTAACCGTAACCATAGCATAAGTGTGTACCCTTGGTTAATCCAAATGTTAGGGCCCCTTCACACATAGTACAAATAAATACAACTCAGGGTGACTCATGGTGGAATTGCTCATATGAGTGAACCATGAAAACATCGAGCTGACCGGCAGGCATGCACAATACCACTGCAACTGTTCGTGCACGTGGGAACACAGTGTAAGCAGCTGCAGCATGTGTAACCACACTGCGCAGCTGCTGTGAAAATAGAAAAAATAAAAAATACATGCAACCCACGGGATTCAAACCTGCACTTTCTCAAAGCTCTGATTGCCAGTCAGAAACTTTACCACTGAGCTACCATCACTGTCCTGTGAAAGGTGTGGGAAAATGCTTGATATCAAGAAGGACATGGACATATTTTTAAAAAATGCAACCACACACCATATAAAAACACCACATTTTATTGAATCCCTCTTATCAAGTGGGCAATACAAGTATGATCCCTCTGTTCCTCTGTAGATGACCCATGGTCACAGACATACAGTCATGAAATGACATGAATGAGAAGCAGGGTGCTCTTATTATGTTCACATCTACTGGCGGCATGCCCAGCTCGCCCTGCACGTGTGTTCTGCTCACGTGTCTTGTGGACAGCGCACCGCAGGACAGACACCGCATCATGTGGAACAGAGCTCATGTCGGTGGCATGACCATAAACATTATATACGTAGACGATTCATGAACTGCCGCTGCCTATTGGTGCTGACGTATCAACAGGCTGCCATCTTGGCTGGGTCCCTATTACACTCACAGTGCATTTATTTATACTGCGGAAGATGTATCCCCAACTGCAATAATCCATAACTCCCTTTATGCTTTCATGTGTTATCCTAGTTTATAATGTCATATTTACATGTTGCATGTTTGTATGCATTATTTGCCAAATACACAAAACAAAAAAACTAAATCTTATAACAAGTGGATGGAAAGGCACACAAATGCACTCTTCCTTTTTCCGCATTAATGAAAATTCACTTAAAAGTTGCGATGCTAGTTGGATGGAAACAGCCATTGAGAGAGAGTACCAGTTCCTGCTGTAATAATGTTACATGGTTGTATCATTTGTTATAATGACACAAAATTACAAATGGTAAAATAACCAAAATTATTGTTCAATCTTATTTGTGAAAAGTACTCCCACGCGATCTGGTTTCTATACTGCACCAGTTATTGCAACCGTAAGCAGCACAAAATACCGGCAAATTTGCTCACTCTCCATTGACTCTGGTGCAAGCCTATTGTGAATAGACCCATCCAATATAGTGGCGATGCTGATTACGTTGCAGCAAGTTAAGAGGCATCTACATATATAATGTCTATGGGTATGACATTCAGATCGTCCGCTGCATGTTATAATCTGACAGTCCGGTGTCACATACAATTCTTTCCGCCATACAATTCTTTCCGCCTCACTTAGAAAACAGCGTGGAATGTTATCTATTTATTCGTTACCTGTCAACTGGCACCAGGGCAGAAGTAAACCTGATCTATTTTAATTGTTAACACTGGTTAATCATGGATTCAACGAAAATGCAAGCGTTTAGTGAGCAGATGACTGCCCTCGCGGAATATTTACAAACGAACAAATACCCACAGGGTATTTCAGAGTCGTCCAGACGGACACGATTAAATAACTGACAATAGCTGCAAATGAAGAAATTCATCAAAATATCGACGTAAATTACGAAGGTGTTTTGCTTCTTTCATCATCCATCCACCTCAAGTTCCAAGCGCTGTTTTCTAAGCGAGGTGGAAAGAATTGTACGTGACACCGGATCACTTGTGGTAGCCTGTTAATGTGCGCGGCATGCGTGCGCTCACTGCAGCCCATTGCAACAGCGATATATGTTTTTATGTATGTCCACGTGATGACAGCAAGCAGACACACGCACGTCACAGTGGGCAATTGTTAGTTCATGTTCATCCAAACACGGTACTTGTTCCCCAGCCTTGACGTCCAGAACCACAGATATCCACAGCCTCTCTTGTGGGCGGACACACCCCCTGTCAGTTCAGCACACACACCAACGTGTCACTGTGTCTGTTTGCAACTCCACACCCGTGGGGCACTTAGACAAATTTCACATCCAGCTCGACAGTAATTGTCTGCTAACTGTTTTCATGCTAATAGCACGAATGGCCACACATTTACTAAGTGCCATGTGAGTGGTGTTAGATGGTCGTGTGTGTCACTTGGAATTTGACCGACACCAGCTGCAAGAGGGTTTGATGGGCTCTCACAGGGCACGCTCTGTCTTTCATCCCCTGGTGTGCGCAAATAGTTGTAGCAACAGGTGTACGAGGTGTTGGAGGCAGGTACAATTTTACACGTATTGTATATGATTCTGCTTCATGCTCACTTCATGTGCAATTCAACCAAATTCGCACTATGAGTGAAGGGGCCCTTAACCATGACCCACCCAGACCTCCCTTTTTTCACCCCACACCACATTTCGTGAAATGAATTTGTGGCCCTGTTACAAAAAACGCCTAATTTTCGTACCCCATCACAAACCCATAGATTAATGTACTTTTCACAACCACGTCCCACGAACTGCCATGAGATTGGTTGATAGTGGGCAATTCTACAGTAATGGAATTATAATGACAAAAAAATATTTTAGCTTACCATTAAAAATATGTTCAGACGGTAAATCCATTACTGTAAAATTACTACAATTATTTTATTTTTTTAATTTAGAATTGCCTAAACCTAAATTTTCTCATAAAGTCTTCTTTGTCTTTCGGCTGTTCCCGATAGGGGTCGCCACAGCAGATCAATCATTTCCATCTCACCCTGTCCTCTGTATCTTCCTCTGTCACACCAACCACTTGCATGTCCTCCCTCAGCACATCCATAAACCTCCTCTTTGGCCTCCCTCTTCTCCTCCTGCCTAGTAGCTCCATCCTCAGCATCCTTCTCCCTATATACCCTGGGTCCCTCCTCTGCACATGTCCAAACCATGTCAATCTCACCTCTCTGACTTTGTCTCCAAACCGTCCTACCTGAGCTGTCCCTCTGATATGTTCATTCCTAATATTGACCATTCTTGTCACTCCCAAAGAGAATCTCAACATCTTCAGCTCTGCCACCTCCAGTTCTGCCTCCTGTCTTTTTGTTAGTGCCACCGTCTCTAAGCCGTACAACATAGCTGGTCTCACTACTGTCTTGTAAAGTTTCCCCTTCACGCTTGCTGATATTCTTCGGTCACAAATCACTCCTGCCACCTTTCTCCACCCACTCCACCCTGCCTGCACTCTCTTCTTCACCTCTCTACCACACTCTCCATTACTTTGAACAGTTGACCCCAAATATTTAAACTCATCTACTTTTGCCGCTTCTACTCCTTGTAACTACACTATTCCACTGGGCTCCCTCCCATTCACACACATGTACTCAGTCTTGCTTCTACTGACTTTCATTCCCCTTCTCTCCAAAGCATATCTCCACCTCTCCAGACCAGACTCAACTTGCTCTCTACTCTCACTACAGATCACAATGTCATCTGCAAACATCATAGTCCATGGGACTCCTGTCTGATCTCATCCGTCAACTGTCCATTACCACTGCAAACAAGAAAGGACTCAGAGCTGATCCTTGGTGTAATCCCACCTCCACCTTGAATGAGTCTGTCATTCCGACTGCGCATCTCACCGTTGTCACACTATTCTTGTAGATGTCATGCACTACCCTAACATACTTCTCTGCCACTCCAGACTTTCTCATACAATACCACAGCTCTTCTCTTGGCACCCTATCATAAGCTTTTTCTAAGTCCACAAACACACAAATTTTATCATAAAGTAAAAAAAAAAAAAAAATTAAGTAGCACAATCTCAGTAGGGAGAGTTCTCTATGTTTTGCAGGCATCATGTGAAAAAAATAAGACCCGATACCTCTGCATCAGTGTTATTGTTGTTGGATCTCATGGTTGCATTTGATACAGCTGATTGCTGTGTCCTCTTGAACTGCATTGAGAATTATTTTTGTAGTATCTTTGGTAAAGTGATCTCCTACCTGAGATCATATTTGTTGGGTTGACAGTGTTACATCTGGATTTGACACTGTTAAGTACAGTGTCTCACAGGGTTCACTTCTTTGCCCATTGTTGTTTTCCCTGTATGTCACCATAGGGCAGCATGGTGGCTTAGTGGTTAATAATGTTGCCTCACAGCAAGAAGGTCCTGGGATCCTCTCCCTACCTGTCTTTTCTGTGTGGAGTTTGCATGTTCTCCCTGTGGTCACGTGTGTTCCCTCTGGGTGCTCCGGCTTCCTCTCACTCCCAAAGACATGAAGGTTTGGTGAATTGGATACTTTAAATTGACTCAAGGTGTGAATGTGTTTGTCTCTCTATATGTGACAGACTGGCATCCTGTCCTGGGTGTACACTGCGTCTTGCCCGGTGACTGCTAGGATATATTCAGTATTCAATATTCAGTAAGTTGGAAATGTTCATGTATTCATCCTGACATTTCCCAAGAAAACTGGCTGTAAATATTATTAACTAATTCTTCCATTAACAATAAACTGCCGTGTCCCAACCTTTTTTTCATGGAAAATGCTGCAAGCCTCAAATGTAGGAATGGATAAATATTAACAAAAAATAAATAAAAATAAAGCTGACCACACAAAACATGAAATATGTTGGTTTCATACAGTCTGCAGTTACAGAAATAGAAGACAAAGTAAATGTCAGGATCATTACGTGTCCATCACCACCACATTTTGAAAAATGATAAGACCACAGGCCATGCATTATTTATGTTTTGTATCTTTTAGTGACTTTTTTTTTTTATTTGGATTAAGGCAACAAGTGTCTCCCTGTATTACCACAGATGAACTGTTTCTGTTGCCACATCTGAAATAAAACTGCAAAATTTTGCCACCCACACAGGAGAGTGACAGTATTAACTTTTTCATGAAGTGATATGTTACAGCAAAGTAGATGTGATAAATATTTAATCTGAATCTCAGTCCCAGAAAATGTTGAAATGTAATGATTTTTCTATTTCAGCTGCAATTCTTATGTTGGAATATTAAAGTTAAAGTACTTACAAACAAAAGACGTATGACAGGTTTTTATTAAGTGACAAATCAGAGCAAAGTATATGTGATAAATATTCCATTTGAATCTCACTCACGGGTTGTCCGGACAACCAGCTTTTCCTATAGGACAAGTAAACTGCCAGGGTTACTTGTCCTATAGACAAGTACACTAAAAAGCTTAATGTCAATGCCTATATATATATATATAGAGAGAGAGAGAGAGAGAGAGAGAGAGAGAGAGAGAGAGAGAGAGAGAGAGAGAGAGAGAGAGAGAGAGAGAGAGAGAGAGAGAGACAAAACGGGGGCAGCCGAATGGACAACAACAACAACTGGTCTCTGCTGGCTTACTGCCTACTACTGTTCCTCTCCTTCCTGTCCTCTGTCTTCCTGTTACTCCTCCTCCCCCTGAGTGAGGAGTTGTAAAGTCTGATGGCCTGAGGGACAAAGGAGTTTCTCAATCCTGCACTTGGGAAGGAGCAGTCTGTGGCTGTAGCAACTCCTCTGGTTGCTGATGACAGTGTTCAGAGTGTGACTGGCATTGTCCATAATGCCCAGCAGCTTGTCCAGTGTTCTCTTCTCTGCCACCATCAGCAGAGAGTCCAGCCTCATGCCAACCACAGAGCCAGCCCACCTGATCAGTTTGTCCAGTCTGGATGTGTCCTTCTTGGATGTGCTGCCCCCCTGCACGCCACAGTGTAAAAGACGATGCTGGCTACTGGTAGAAGATCCACAGGATTTCCTGCAGATGTTAAATGACCACAGACTCCTCAGGAAGTACGGCCTCCTCTGTCCCTTCCTGTACAGGTGGTTGGTGTGGGTTGTCCAGTCACTTTGCTGTCCAGCCACAGCCAGAGATACTTCTAGAAATCCTCAGCCTCCACCTCAACTCCCTTGATCAGAACTGGTTGCAGACTTGGTCTGGACTCCCCAAAGTCAATGACCAGCTCCTTTGTATTCAAGGTCTTGAGGTGTAGATGGTTTGTGTGGCACCACGCAGCAAAGTCCCTCACTAAGCTCCTATACTTCTCTTCTCTGTCATTCCTGATACATCCAACAATGGATGAATATTGGATGAATATTCACATGAGGGTGGACTTTAAAGTTTTCTTCGTGACTTGTAAGATTTTGCATGGTTGTGCAACATCCTATATGGCCAGTTTGATTTGTCCATATGTGTTGGAGCGTGCTTTGAGATCACAAGGGGCTAGCCTGCTATGTGTTCCTAAGGTTAGCAAGAAATCAGCAGGGGGTCAATCATTAGCAAATCATGCACTGTGGTTGGAGAATAAACTGCCCACTGAGATTAGGTAGTTGTGTTCTATTGACAATTTTAAATCTAGATGAGAAACATACTTTTTCTCGGGTGCCTACAACTGTTGACGGTGGAAAATGTTTTTGTGTAGTTCCTTAATTCTGTTTTTTATGTAATTTATTTTACTTTTTATTGCCTAGTAATTAGGGCATGAGTAGGAAAAAGTCCTACGCGGACCTTATTGTAATTGCGCTGTTTATTATTATTATTAGGGCCCGAGTAGGCAACGTCCTACGAGGACCCTATTGTAATTATTATTATTATTATTACAAGTATTATTATTATTCTCACTTTTGAAATCCAAATTTCAGCCCTTTCCCATGCTCAAAGACTCACCAAACTTTGCAAAGTCGTCTGGCCGGATCTGAAATTTGATATTTTGGGGGTCTCGCACATGGTCGCAGAGAAATGGCGAAATAGCGCCCCCTACAAATTTTCAAAAAACCCTCCACATTGGGTTTTTTTTTTTATCGTAGCCTCACGAAATTCGGTACACATATTTACCATGCTAGTACACACAAAAAAAGTCTCTTAACGTCATGGTGAAATGTTGACAGGAAGTCGGCCATTTTGATTTAAGTTTTGATTTTGAGGTAATTTTTGCCATTTTTGGCCATTTCCACTACTTACATTTGAACGAACTCGTCCTAGGGATTTCATCCGATCGCCTTCAAATTTGGTACACATCATCATGATACCATGCTGATCAAAAGTTATCAATCTGTAGGTCAAAAGGCATGGCTGCTAGGGTTCGTCAAACTTTGGCAAGCGTTTCAGAGCACGCCGTTTCACTTCGAACGGCTGTCAGGCCTACATACTTCATCGTAGATCCTTCAAACGTCTTGGACATGATGAGGGCTCTGCCCTGAACGTCAGCATATATTAACTTCACACCTCCACCATAGCACCCCCCAGTGGTAACAGGAAATGTCCTATTTTTACTTTAACAGGTACTGATGTCACATAGTTAATCCCATCAACTTCATTCCACTTCTAAAACATGCAGAACAAGTTGGTGAACATAGGCGATGATCACCGTGAAGTTACAAATAACGACGTCCGTGTTGCGGCGTGCTGAATATCGCCCCTTCGACATGAAATTACGTTCTCATTTTGACGGCTTTAATTTTGTTATTATCATGAAAATTGATACACAGGTCAAGCACAACAAACTCTTACAATTCATAGGGGTGTCACCCATGGGCGGGGCAAAATGTCTCAATAGTGCCCCCTTGAATCTTTCAAAAACCCTTCCCCATCGGGGTTTTTTTGGAGTAGGGAGATGAAAATTGGTACACATGTGTGACGTGCATAGACATACAAAAAAGTCTCTTGCACTATTGGTCTACTCCAAACAGGAAGTCGGCCATTTGAATTTTTGTGTCATTTTGGCGTGATTTCCACACATTGTATTTGAACGAACTCCTCCTAGAGATGTTGTCCAATGCACTTCAAATTTCTTTCAGATCATCCAGAGATGATACTGATTAAAAGTTATCAAAAGTGTTTTCTATGTCGAAGTGTGTGGCCGCTATGGCGCCGCCATTTTGACCCCACACCATGGAACGTCAACTCATGATAACTCCTCCATGCTTTGCTTGATTAACTTAAAACTTCACGTGTGATGACAGTTGGCCCCTGAACACACCTGGCTCCTCTGTTTGCACACTGAGCGCCCCCTAGTGGATGAACCATCAACTTCAGCTGCAGCTATTGTGAAATCTTTTGGGGCCATTTTATTACAAATATCTGCAATAATATGATTTGTGTGGTTAAATCTCTCTCTCAGATCTTCTAAGACATGTAAGGGCTGATATTTGTGTTAAAGATTTTATATATATATATATTTTATCACTGTTAAACATTTGTTCCTTTGTCTTTGTTCTGATGAAATGTTATTGAGTTGTTTTGCACCTGTCTTAACGTAACCCTGAGAATGTACTTGTTATTATTACACTGATAGCACAACTTTGTTTTTGTAGCCACTAACGACTGGGAGTGAAGAGATGGAGGTTATTTTGACCTTATGCTGTACAAATGCTTACTGTTTTGAACAGGACACTCCAAGCTTTTGCAGAACAGATGATAAGTGCAAATAGAGGAGCCTGCAAGAACGGGATGTGCTGACCTTCAATGATATGATTAAACAAAAGGAACCGTTTCTCCACACAGCTGCAATCATTAGTATACGTGCCATAAGATGTTTTGTTTTACGGGAAGAAACTTGTCTTGCGATGCTTCCCCCCACCCTTAGGACAAGTTTCACAATGTGGGTAGGGCTTTCTCCTAATAAAAAGAGTGAGCATGCGCAGCAGTCCTCAGTGCTTTCAGTGGTACTACGTGTACGGACTGTCTGCACTCCTCGCGAGCTAAATTTGACTTTCTGTCTCACTGGTGTTTCTTGACTCTGTTTGTCTTGTTAAAGGTTTTAAGAATGTTTGGAGGAGAAAATACCCAACATTGACTGGGGGCTCAGTCCGGGATCTCAACAACACCGGAGGTGTCCGGCGGAGGTCGTCAAGTCCAGACGAAAATCCTTGGCCAAGGTCCGATCGATTGATCGTGTCTGCAATTGTCAACCGCCGTTGGCATCGTCTGGTTGACGAGATTTTCCCGAAGAAGACAGACAGGAGGTCGAGTCAGTGAGTAGAATTTCTTTGTAACAGTACTGAGTGAGTGGTGATCAGATCACATAAACAGTTAAACTCCGCAAGCGATGACGCAGAATCGTCTGTTAATGAAACACAGTTAAATTCTGCGAGGAGGTCGGACTCCTCTACGATGGCGAGGAACGCACGTAGTTAAATTCCGAAGGAGGGTGCGGACTCCTCTGTTTATATACGCGTACCGGTAGATCACATAAACAGTTAAACTCCGTAAGCGATGGCGTGGAATCGTCTGTTAATGTAAAGCAGTTAAACTCCGCGAGGAGGGCGGACTCCTCTACAGTTGCGAGGAACGCACGTAGTTAAATTCCGGAAGGAGGGTACGGACTCCTCTGTTTTAAATACGAAGTAATACCGGTTTTGAGAATAAAAGTGTGAAAGTGTAATACTTTGGACAGAGTAAATGACAACCGTGTGTGGAAGCAGAGGCAAGTGATTCCGCTTCCTACGGGGAGGTGAAAGGAATCAACCACACGACGGACTGTTAATTGTCACGTCCAAAGAAAGTGAAAAACTTCAGATTTAGAACACCCTAGGTGTGCCCCCGTCTGAAGTCCAAATTATAACGAAGAATAATAAAAATGGGGGGACAGACGTCTTAAAAAAAGAAAATTTATCAACTGACGACTGGAAATTTATGGAAGCAAAAATCCAAAGACAACAAAGAAATTGGAGACCTGGATTAATAAACATGACTTTGACGGACGACTAAACTTGACCAGTATTCAGAAGTTGAAGGAGAAGCTGGAAAAAGAACATAAAGGTGATGAGAAAAAGAAGCAGAAAATAGGAGCAGACTTAGTGGCATTTTGGGAGGAAGAGGCGCAGAGCAGAGAAGAGGAGGGTGGAAAAAGCAAGGAAAAAGAAAGGGGTAGGTAAGGCAGAGGAAGATGTAATAATTCAACATAAAGAACCTGAACAACCTCAGAAACCACCGACGGCTGGACCGTCGGAAACAACGCATTTGTACCCTCCTCTACCGGAGGATGATGATGTGCCGCCACTGCAGTATGATATGGCAGTGCGACCTAAAGTAAAAAGTGAAAAACAAGAAAAGCCACAAACACGCAGTCAAACAAAAGTGCCTACAGCTCCTCCCATGGAGGAACACAGTGACCAGGAAGGTGCCTATCCTTTGATAGAAGTACCAAATCCTCGTGCAGGAACTTCAGGGCACCGATCAACCATGCTCGTATATCGAACATGGAATGCTGATGATATCAAAGCAGCTGTTGACATGATACTATCACCACACGTAGATATCGAAGGGTTTATGCAAGATATAGAAAATATCAGAAATTCTTCCCACCTCAATGGACCTGAAGTCCAACAGGTATGGATGAAAGCATGTGGCCCTAAATGGAGTCGGGTACGCGGAAATGGGAATCCTGCAGACCAGGATGGTGTGCCGTTGTCACATGATGATCCAGTCTTACAAACACGTGTGGAAGCAATGATAACACGAGCAAAAAGTGTTTTAGGACCAAAAATAAATTATACTGAAATTACTAGGACAACTCAGAAAGAAGGAGAACCATGGACAGAGTTTAGATGCAGATTTGAAAGTGTATTTAGGGTCCATAGTGGCATTTTGCCAGGAACACCAGTTTATGAACAACAATTAAAAAACGCTCTGATCCAGCACTCCAATAAGGATATAAAAGCTTGGATACAGAAACAGATTTGATTCATGATGGCAATTCAACAGCTGTCATAACTATAACAGGTGCCACTGAAGATATTCTAAAATTAAGGCTCACAGGCATGCCACTACATGTATCACTTTGTAAACCATATTTAGCTGAGTGGCAAGATTTAGGTGTAATGACCATGACAGCACTATCAGTAACTGATTGGGACAAAGTGGGACCACACACTGAGTACAGCTCTTCAACAAAATTGTACAAAATCCCAGTTAATGTGTCTCTGTTATTGAAGGCAGGAACACATATTGATGTGTCCACTTCACAGTCCTGAGTGTTTCAGTTGAGTCCTGAAGAAGATGATCTTCTTTCTTCAGTACCATCAGGATTGTGGACAACAGGGCCTTCAGACGTAGGACTGATTAAAAATGCACAATCTGTAGTTATAAGACCAAAAACAGAATACAGACCATGTGTAAGACAGTATCCGTTGAAACCTGATGCACTTGAAGGAATCAGACCAGTAATAGAGGATTTGTTAACAGCAGGAGTAATAGTGCCATGTCCAGATTCACCATGCAACACACCCATATTTCCTGTAAAAAAAGGCTCCGCCCTCAGTAGGATGGAGAATGATACAGGATCTCCAAGCTGTAAATGCTGCTGTAGTAAAAAGAGCTCCATGTGTTCCAGATCCGCTCACACTGTTAAACTCATTGAGATCAAATTCTAGTTGTTTTTCTGTAATAGATATCAGTAATGCATTTTTCTCTGTACCAGTGGACCCAGATAGTCAATTTTGGTTTGCTTTTACCTTTAAAGGACAACGATATACATTCACCAGATTACCGCAGGGTTACGCAGAGAGTCCAACTATTTATTCTCAAGTCATGTCAGCATGTTTAGCCAATTTCGTTCCACCGGCAGATAGCCAACTATTAGTGTATGTTGATGACATTTTGATTGCCTCTGACACACGAGAAAACTGCATAACTGACACAGTAGCATTATTATGTTTCTTATTTGATAATGGCCACAAAGTGAGTAAAAACAAAGTTCAGTTGTGTAGGGATAAAGTAAAATATTTAGGACATGAATTATCAGCCACAGGGCGCACGATCCTGTCATGCTCCGTAACCACAAACTAAAAAACAGATGATGTCATTTCTTGGACTGACAAATTACTGCAGGGCATGGATTCCTTGCTATGCAGAATTGACTAGTCCACTTTCTGATTTGATGTACAAAGATGATATTTCAATGTCAACTGTGCTGGAATGGAACAAAGATGCTGAGGAAGCTTTTGTAAAAGTCAAACAAACATTAGTGTCATCCACAGTTTTGGCACTACCAGATTATAGTAAACCATTCATTCAAACAGTTGATTGTAAGAATAAGTTCATGACTAGTGTTTTGGTACAAGCATATGGTTCAAAATTAAGGCCAGTCGCCTACTACTCATCTAAATTGGATGCAGTGGCAAGTGCTCTACCACCATGTGTGCGAGCTGTTATTGCAGCCTCCATGGCTGTTCAAGGTAGCAGTAATGTTGTTCTATTCCATCAGCTGACATTGAAAGTTCCACATGCAGTTTCAGCACTTCTGTTGCTAACAAACATGACCTTCTTATCTCCAGCACGACATCTTTCGTGTATGTCGTTACTATTATCACAACCACATCTTACTGTAGAACGGTGTACAACATTGAATCCGTCGACATTGATACCTTTACCTGAGGATGGTGAGCCGCACAATTGTCTTGATGTAGCAACTGTCTGTATGAAGGCCCGTGTTGATCTTTTGGATACGCCCATCCCACACAGTACAATTGTGTATGTGGATGGTTCCTCCACTAAAAATGCTTATGGACAAACACAATCTGGATATGCTGTTGTCACAACTTCAGAAGTATTGGATTGTACTTCGTTGCCATCATCATTCTCAGCGCAAGCAGCTGAATTAGTAGCTCTAACTGCAGCTTGTCATTTATTTAAAGGAAAGGCTGTAACAATCTATACAGACAGCCAGTACGCTTTCAGCACAGTGCATGTGTTTGCAAAACTGTGGGAAGAGCGTGGAATGGTGACATCATCTGGAAAGCCAGTGACTCATGCCACACTCCTAACTGCACTACTGAAAGCTGTGAAATTGCCTAAACAAATTGCTATATGCAAATGTGCGGCTCACACCAAAGGCTCTGACAGTGTTTCAAAAGGAAATGATTTCGCTGACAAAACCGCAAAGGCAGCAGCAGCTTTTTCTATTTTTCTCCTACACGAAACCTCTCCGGATTTGCATTTAGGTCATACACTGCTTGCTGACATGCAACAGCAGGCAACTGAAAAAAGAAAAACAAATGTGGTTAAATAAAGGAGCTACATATGCAAATGATTTGTACTTATGACCACAAAAGAAACCCATATTGCCAAAAAATATGTTTAAATGGGCAGCTATCATGAGCCATGGCGTGACGCATGTCTCATCAGGGGGTATGATATCGCAATTACAATCTATTTTTTGTCTTTATGGATTTGATGCATATGCAAAACAGCATTGTAGAGCATGCATGACATGTGCAAAACACAACTCACAAGGCAATTTGAGACCCCAAAGAGGCAAATTCCCCACACCACAATATCCCTTTCAAGTGATTCATATGGATTATATACAGTTGAGTAAACATGAAGGGAAGGAATTTTGTTTAGTCATAATTGATGCCTTCTCAAAATGGGTAGAATTGCTCCCCACAAAACATGCAGATGCACTTACAGTGGCTAAAGCACTGTGCCAAGACATCATTCCACGATTTGGAATACCAGAAACAGTCTATTCAGATAATGGAGCGCATTTTGTTAATACAATAGTGCAACATGTGGGAGAAGCACTACAGATCAATCTTAAAAATCACTGTGCTTATCATCCACAAAGTGCCGGATTAGTGGAAAGGATGAATGGGACAGTAAAAAACAGACTTAGGAAGACAATGGAGGAAACAGGCAGACCATGGACACATTGTGTAGATTTAGTAAAAATGTACATAAACATAACTAGTACCATGGGGTTGACACCGTATGAAACATTGTTTGGCAGAAAATACCGATTGCCATATTATGGGCAAATTTGGGATGTACCTGAGGAAGCCAATTTGGCAGATTACATGAGGAAGATGTTAGAAAGACAACGAGGGAGAGTTTCAAACACTGATGATCCCATTTCTCCACAGGATGACCCTAAAGTGGTACCTGGAGACTGGGTGTTGATAAGAAGCATCAAGAGAAAACACTGGCATTCACCTAAGTGGGAAGGGCCCTATCAAGTACTACTCACAACACCCACAGCCTTGAAAATTGGGGAAAGAAGTACATGGATTCATTTAACTCACTGTAAGAAAGTCATTTCTGCAGACACGGACAAACAGTAAGAACAGTAGGATAAAACTAGTAATAGTGTGTGAGCTTGGTGTTAAGATCCAGGTTAGACACGAAAGCTAGCAGAAGACATTAAGAAACCACTGTTCTGAACATAGGTGTGCTGTAGTGTGTAGAAATGACGAAAGTAAAAAACAAAAAGAACGAGGGTCCCTGGGCCCCATGGACAGTCCTTATTATGCTACTTTTCTTTTTCGGATTGGGCTTATTATTGAAAGCCATAAGCACAGGACACGATAAGGGACATATCAACAAACTGAATAGGCCAAAAAGAGAGGACAAAGGCCCCAATCCACTTATAGCTGTAGGGCATCGATGTAGTAAACAAAGAGCATATCAATTTGGTGTACAGGCCTGCTTTCCCCGAAATGCTTCAGTAGTAATCAAAGTCCCTTTTACATCCTTGACACGGACACAGGATGATCAACAGGGATCATGGTATAGTGGCTATGATTGGTATATGACAAATGATCAACAGGATAAGAGATGGGAGACCTTGGTGGCAGATAGGTATGACAGATGGACGCCTAGTTGGGCACAAACCGGGTGGGCTAAGTACCAAAGCCAATTTCTCAAAATGTATCAAACAGAGGATAGCTTGCTGATTGTAGTGGATACAAAAAACAAATCCATTATCCCACCAGGAACACCGGATCCAGAATGTTGGTTGTTTTTGTTGTGGGTCCACAAAACAGGGTCTGACCCCTACTTCTCCCTGATATTGTGTGAAGATAATATCACGGCTACAGCTAACAAGACATTAAAGCAACCAGTTATGACTGATCTCAGCAGGACAAAGGGTGCATCCATAAGAAATACAAAAGACATGAAAACAGATGACTGGTTCCTAGTAACTACAGGAATTAGTGGACAAAATAATAATTGGCTTTTAATGGCAGAACAAGCAGGACTAGCTACAAAGAAGGACTGTGTTGTATGTATGGGACCTAGACCTATATTACAGGTAATACCGGCAGCATTACCCAAAGACTGTCTGCTGACTGTAAGGACACAGACATACATTGCAGCAAACAACAATTGTTCTAAGTGGGACAAGATCTATCCATTGACCAAATTGACTAAGATTAAACCTTTATTTTCAAGCAAAGTTGGGCATGCTAACCATACATGTGTAAACTTGACAGGGACAAGCGCGACTTTGGGTAGCTTAAACCACACTGCCTGGTGTAAGGATGTGGTCCATAGTAAGTCCACATTCAAGCCTGTCAGTAGGAGTGATATATGGTGGTGGTGTGGTGATAACAGAATCTTTGACAGACTGCCAAGAAATGTGTCAGGTTATTGTGCATTAATATCATTATTGTTACCAGTTAAAGCTATACCCATGACCCCTGAAGACGTTATGACATATGCAGCTTCTCTTATTCCTGAAGACTGGCAGAAAGGCATAGCCAGACATAGAGTAAAAAGAGATTGGAAAGGAGTGGGAGATCCAACATATATTGATGCGATAGGAGTCCCCAGAGGAGTGCCTGACGAGTATAAACTGGCTGATCAAATCAATCAATCAATCAACTTTTTCTTGTATAGCGCCAAATCACAACAAACAGTTGCCCCAAGGCGCTCCACATTGCAAGGCAAGGCCATACAATAATTATGAAACACAGTCTACGTCTAAAGCAACATAACCAAGGGATGGTCCAGGGTCACCCGATCCAGCCCTAACTATAAGCCTTAGCGAAAAGGAAAGTTTTAAGCCTAATCTTAAAAGTAGAGAGGGTGTCTGTCTCCCTGATCTGAATTGGGAGCTGGTTCCACAGGAGAGGAGCCTGAAAGCTGAAGGCTCTGCCTCCCATTCTACTCTTACAAACCCTAGGAACTACAAGTAAGCCCGCAGTCTGAGAGCGAAGCGCTCTAATGGGGTAATATGGTACTACGAGGTCCCTAAGATAAGATGGGACCTGATTATTCAAAACCTTATAAGTAAGAAGCAGCAAATAGCAGCTGGATTCGAATCCTCCATCTGTTGGTGGTGTTCAATTAATAAGAACGTAGACAGAATAAACTACATCCACTACAATGTGCAGAAATTAGGAAATTGGACTGAGGAAGGATTTAAGGCTGTCCATTCACAGTTAGAAGCCACGTCCCTTATGGCCTTCCAGAACCGTATTGCTCTGGATATGTTGTTGGCAGAGAAAGGAGGTGTTTGTGCCATGTTCGGAGAACAATGCTGCACATTCATTCCCAACAACACAGCTGCAGATGGCAGCCTCACTCAAGCCATCGACGGTCTGAGGACGTTGAACAGGAAGATGAAAGAGAACAGTGGAGTAAACACCGAAGGCTGGGATTGGTGGCTGGAAGGGATGGGAAAATGGAGGTCTTTGATTTCTTCACTATTAGTGTCTATAGCAGTATTTGCTGCGATTCTAACATTGTGTGGATGTTGTTGTATTCCATGTCTTCGAGGCCTTGCAAATAGAATGATAACCACAGCAATAGGTCCAGGACCAGGAGGGGGACCAGCTTCATATCCACTCCTGGGGCAAAACGACGACGAGGAGGAAAATGACTCTCATGACCTGTACCCAGACCAATGGAAGTATGATGACCCAGACACCGATGATGATGACAATGATGACATAACCTCTGGGGTGTAAGCCTGTAGAACATACCATGATGAACCTCTTAGTGAAAATCTCAAAAGAAGTGCTAAGCTAGGTGATGCCTACTATATGTTTAACAAGCGATAACAGGAGGGAAATGTTAAAGATTTTATATATATATATATTTTATCACTGTTAAACATTTGTTCCTTTGTCTTTGTTCTGATGAAATGTTATTGAGTTGTTTTGCACCTGTCTTAACGTAACCCTGAGAATGTACTTATTATTACACTGATAGCACAACTTTGTTTTTGTAGCCACTAACGACTGGGAGTGAAGAAATGGAGGTTATTTTGACCTTATGCTGTACAAATGCTTACTGTTTTGAACAGGACACTCCAAGCTTTTGCAGAACAGATGATAAGTGCAAACAGAGGAGCCTGCAAGAACGGGATGTGCTGACCTTCAATGATATGATTAAACAAAAGGAACCGTTTCTCCACACAGCTGCAATCATTAGTATACATGCCATAAGATGTTTTGTTTTACGGGAAGAAACTTGTCTTGCGATGCTTCCCCCCACCCTTAGGACAAGTTTCACAATGTGGGTAGGGCTTTCTCCTAATAAAAAGAGTGAGCATGCGCAGCAGTCCTCAGTGCTTTCAGTGGTACTACGTGTACGGACTGTCTGCACTCCTCGCAAGCTAAATTTGACTTTCTGTCTCACTGGTGTTTCTTGACTCTGTTTGTCTTGTTAAAGGTTTTAAGAATGTTTGGAGGAGAAAATACCCAACAATTTGCTTCAAGAGAAACTGTCATGGCATTGAAATTTGGATGCTAGCACTGTTTTCATTTTCAGCAGTTATTGGTAGATTCATGATGTTAGTTAGAAAATCTGTGATTACTGAGGTAATATAAGTTTGTCATCATTTTCAAAATCCAAACCAAAGCAAAACTATGTGAACCACTGCTCAGACCCCCCAAAAATGATTTAATAAACACCCGAACTGATGTTAGCCTATGAGTTGAGCCTGTCTTGTTCAATACATTTACACAACTCAATATCTTTTTACTTAAGTTTGGTCAGGATATTGGGTATGGCAACAAAGTGACATTTAATATTGTATAGATTTAAAGTCCTGTGATATAAATTAAATTAAATTAGGTACACATAAATAAGAACAACAGTGTAAATGTGTTGAATTAAGTAACAATGTGCTAGAACATGAGTTGGGCAGCGGTGATGGCCAAGTGGTTAGTGCGCTTGGTCTCAGTGCGGAAAGTTCCTGGTTCAAATTCCACCCTTGCCACTTTCCTCCATATAATGTGGAGTTGCGTGAGGAAGGCCATCCGCCATAAATCCTACACTGGATGCTTTCCTTGTGAAATTGACTAGGATTTACTAAATAATTTTTGGCAATATAACTCATTATTTGGTGTGCTATTACTAAATCTTGCACATTTCAACTGTTGCTTTTATTGCCATACCATACCACACCATACCGACTTTATTTATAAAGTACCTTAAAACAGCCAGCACTGACACAAGGTGCTGTGCACTCCAAACATATTACAAGTCAAAACACAATAAAATAAAATAAAAAGAACCACTAAAATGCAATTCATTTTTTTTTTAATTATTAACTAAGCCTCACTGGTGTCAAAAGCCAAGGAAAAAAGATACGTTATTAACATGTTTATTTATTTATTTATTTATTTTGTTGTTGTTTGTTTTGTTTACGTTTAGTTAATGTATTCAATACTTTTTAATCAAAATTGTATAACTTAAAAAGTATTCTGTTGTGGGCTGCTTGCTCTGTTCCTGCTGCTTCTGCTCTCTCTTTTCTCTGCACAGGTGGTGCGCCTCACGCTGATCGACACACCTGTTCCACATCTCATTAGCACCTGTATATGAAGCCCGGCTCTTCATTCCATCTCCGTCAGAAACTTCGCTAACCTTCCAAGGTGATTGCCCTTTCTTTGTGCGTACCTACGCAGTACTATTCTGGTAAATTCTGAGCTTCCAGGCTCTCAACTAGCTTTCTGCATTTTTGTCCTGCAGCTTATCTGAGTTTGTCCTAGCTCAGCTTTTTGTCACAGCGTTTTCTTAGCTGCAACTTGTTTCTACAGCTTCATCTTTCTCCAGCACTCAGGACTTAGCTAAGACAATCTGTTGCACATTGACTGTGATTACATTCTGGAAGAACTAACCCAGCTAAGCACTCACTCACCTGTGTATCTTCTCCAGATGGTGCTGACAGCTTGCAGGTGGCCACCTGGCTCCGGATCCATCCCATCTGGACAGAAGTCATCTGGGCTGCAGTTCCCCAGGTTCCACCGCTGAGCGGGCCGGCCTCCATGCGGCTAGACAGACTTGCACATTTGCACATTTACACCTCTGTAAATCCACTCTCTGTAAATAAATCCATGTTCTAATGTCTTGCTCTTGCTCCCTGCTTCTGGGTTCACCTTTCACTCATGCCCGAACCATAACAGGAGTTTCTGGCCACGTCATGGACCCAGCGGGGCAGACAGAATGAACCGTTCTTGGGGTGTGTAGCCACATGTGCCGCCTTTTTAATGCAATGTTCTTTTGTATTCAGCCAGCGTCCCACTCATTACTGCTCCGATGAAAGCAAGGTGGCGTACGTAATCAATCTGCTCCGGGAGATGCGCGCTCCTGGGCGACCACGCTCTGGAGCAACGACTCCCCGCACCTTTGTTCGTTTGCGTCGTTTTCAAAAGAGTTCCGTTTGATCTTCGATCATTCAATCCAGAAGGATTCCGTTTCCCAACGGTTGTTCACTCTAAAACAGGGTCAGCGTAGTGCTGCGGACATCACAGTGAACTTCCATATTCCGGCTGCAGAGGCCGACTGGAATGATGCAGCGTTACAAAGCATTTTTATCAATGGGTTGAGCGAAGCTCTGAAAGACGAATTGACTCAGCCTTTGCTTCTCAGGCTGGGATGCCACTTAAGTCACTTCCTTCCCCACTGTCGGTGCATGCTCTAGATGGCATGCCACTTCCATCCATCACTCACCGTACCGTTCCTATCACATTAGTGGTGTCAGGGAATCACTGTAAAATTATTCAATTTTATGTTATCCCATCTTCATCTCCCTTGGTTCTAGGCCATCCATGGGTCTCTAAAAACAATCCCGGTATTGATTGGCAGTCCGGGGTTATCACTCGATGGAGCGAAGCATTGTCTCAAGGGGTGTCTTAGTTCCTCGGTTCCCCCCAGTGTGAAGGTCAAGGAGGAGGTCCACTCACCTCCCGACTTGTCCTTAGTTTCCCCGGAGTATCACAACCTTGGTGAAGTATTCAGCAAGGATCACGCGCTATCACTTCCTCCTCACCATCCTTATGATTGCACCATTGACTTGCTTCGTGGCGCTCCTCTACCTTCTAGGAGGTAGTATAACCTCTCCCGCTTGGAAGGCGAGTCAGTGGAGACCTACATCGGGACTCCTTGGCTGCTGGGTTGATCCGGCCCTCTTCGTCTCCCCTAGGGGCAGGCTTTTTTTTTTTTGTTGGTAAGAAGGATGGTTCCCTTCACCCCTGCATCAATTTCCGGGGACTAAATGCTATAATGGTCTGCAACTGGTACCCACTACCCCTTCTTGATTCAGCATTTATTTCCTTGCATGGGGCGACAATATTCACCAAATTGGACCTCTGAAACGCCTACCACCTGGTGCATGTCAGAGAAGGGGATGAGTGGAAAACAGCATTTAATACTCCGCTAGGACATTTTGAGTACCTGGTCATGCCCTTCAGCCTTACCAATGCACCGGACACATTTCAAGCGCTGGTCAACGACGTTTTGCGGGACTTTCTGAATCGGTTTGTTTTCGTCTACTTAGATGATATACTGATCTTCTCACCGAACCCTCAATCTCACATCAAACACGTTCGTCTCATTCTCCAACAGTTGTTGGAGAATTGGTTGTTCATCAAGGCAGAAAAGTGCGGGTTTAACCTCGACATGGTGTCTTTTTTGGGATTCATAATTTCCCACAATCAGGTCAAACCAGACCCAGCCAAGGTCAAAGCAGTCATTGATTGGCCAATACATTCTTATGTAAAACAGTTACAGCAATTCCTAAGATTTGTGAACTTCTACCGACGCTTCATTCGCGGATTTAGTCAGATCGCAGCTTCTCTCATTGCTTTCACATCTTCTAATACCATTTTTCAGTGGACACCCCAGGCTGATGCCGCTTTCTCCTTGCTAAAAGAACGATTCGCCACCGCACCAGTTCTCACACAACTGGACCCGGATGGCCAGCTCATTGTAGAGGTAGATGCCTCAGACTCTGGGCTACGAGCAGTGTTGTCCCAAAGATCAGAGAAGGATAATCGGGTACACCTGTGCGCGTATCTCTCGCGACATCTGACCCCCGCTGAAAAAAACTATGACGTGGGTAACCGGGGACTCCTGGCTGTTAAGGAGGCACTAGCCGAGTGGAGACATTGGCTGGAGGCAGCCACAGTCCCGTTCATTGTTTGGACAGACCACTGCAATCTTGAGTATATCCAGTCTGCCAAACGATTGAACTCCCGGCAAGCCAGGTGGTTGTTATTGTTTGGAAGGCTTAATTTCACTATCTCCTACGGTTCAGGTAGTAAGAACACCAAACTGGACACTCTTTCTCGCCAGTTTTCATCCTACCAAGGGTCCACCTGAGACACCAGAGACCATCCTTCCCCGATCCATAGTTGTGGGGGTGCTGACCTGGGATGTCGAGCGAGCCATCCAGGAAGCCCTCACTCGCCATCCGGACCCTGGGGGAGGGCCGCCCGGAAGGCTTTTTGTTCCATCTGAGGCCCGTTCTCAGGTCCTTCAATTTTTGCCACTCTTCTAAGCTGTCTTGCCACCCCAGGGTTACCTGTACCCTGGAGATCCTTTGTCGCTGCTTCTAGTGGCCCACAGCACAAGCCAATGTGAGGGAGTTTGTCCAAGCCTACTTGGTCTGTGCCTGAGGGAAGACCTCACATCAACATCCCGCTGGACTCCTGCAGCTGCTCCCAATTCCTCGCCCCCCATGGTCACACATCGGGATGGACTTCATCTCTGGACTTTCTGCATCCCAGGGTAATGCAGTCATCCTCATGATCGTGGATCGGTTCTCCAAGGCAGCCAACTTTGTGCCCCTGCCAAAGATACCAACCACCCAGGAGACCACCGACCTTCTAGTTCTCCACGTTGTTCGGCTGCATGGCATTCCTCTGGATATTGTATATGACTGAGGGCCTCAGT
The DNA here is from genome assembly GCF_902500255.1 of Thalassophryne amazonica. Classification (NCBI taxonomy): domain Eukaryota; kingdom Metazoa; phylum Chordata; class Actinopteri; order Batrachoidiformes; family Batrachoididae; genus Thalassophryne; species Thalassophryne amazonica. Next base: position 73,416,071 of record NC_047118.1, read on the forward strand.
TCACCTCGCAAGTCTGATAGGGTTTCTGTGCTGCTCTTGGGGCCTTGGTCAGCCTGTCATCCGGGTTTCATCCTCAGACCAACGGGCAGGCAGAGCAGGCCAATCAAGACCTTGAGACCACCCTACAGTGTGTATCCGCCGCCCACCTGACAGACTGGAGCCTACACCTGCCCTGAGTGGAGTATGCTCACAACTCACAAGTTTCTTCTGCCACTGGACTCTCGCTGTTCGAAACCTCCCTCAGCTATCAACCTCCTTTATTCCTGTCACAGGAAACGGAGATCTCTGTTCCGTCTGTGCAGCTTCACCTCAGGAGGTGCTGTTGGGTGTGGAAAGCTGCCGGCTCTGCTCTGCTGAAGACCAGAACCCGGATGCAGGGCCATGCAGACTGGCGCTGGACCCCCACGCTGCCTATCAACCCATGAAGGAGGTGTGGCTCTCTACACGGGACATTCCCCTTCAGACAGCCTCGCCAAAACTGGCTCCTCAGTTCATTGGACCTTTCGTAGTCTCTCTGCAGATCCCGGTGTTCCATGTTTCTCAACTGAAACCCGTGCATTCCATCCCCTTGTGCCCTCCAGTTCCACCGCCACCCCCTGCCTGGGTGGTGGACGGTTTCCCAGCCTGGACCATCTGGATGATCTTGGATGTGCGCCGTTGGGGACGGGGTTTCCAGTGCCTGGTGGACTGGGAGGGGTAGGACTAGGAGGGCCCTGAAGAATGCTCCTGGGTCAAGTGGGGGCTTATCCTGGACCCTTCCCTCATCCGGAACTTCTACCGGGACCATCCCGATCGCCCTGATCATCCTGGTAGGTCGACTGGGGGCTCCCATTGAGGGGGGGTACTGTTGTGGGCTGCCTGCTCTGTTCCTGCTGCTGCTGCTCTCTCTCTTTTCTCTGCACAGGTGGCGCACCTCAAGCTGATCGACACACCTGTTCCACATCTCATCAGCACCTGTATATGAACCCCGGCTCTTCATTCCATCTCCCCCAGAAGCTTCGCTAACCTTCCAAGGTGATTGCCCTTTCTTTGTGCGTTCCTACGCAGTACTATTCTGGTAAATTCTGAGCTTCCATGCGCTTGACTAGCTTTCAACATTTTTGTCCTGCAGCTTATCTGAGTTTGTCCTAGGTCAGCTTTTTGTTGCAGTGTTTTCTTAGCTGCAATTTGTTTCTACAGCTTCATCTTTCTCCAGCACTCAGGACTTAGCTAAGATAATCTGTTGCACATTGACTGTGATTACATTCTGGAAGAACTAACCCAGCTAAGCACTCACTCACCTGTGTATCTTCTCCAGACAGCGTTGACAGCTTGCAGGAGGCCACCTGGCTCCGGATCCATCCCACCTGGACAGAAGTCATCTGGGCTGCAGTTCCCCAGGTTCCACCACTGAGCGGGCTGGTCTTCATGTGGCTAGGCAGACTTGCACATTTACACATTTACTCCTCTATAAATCCACTCTCTGTAAATAAATCCATGTTCTAACATCTTGCTCTTGCTCCCTGCTTCTGGGTTCGCCTTTCACTCACGCCCGAACCATAACATATTCAGTTATATTATGTGTCACTTTGTTGCTACAAAATTTTAAGTAACCATTGGTCAAAATTTTTAGAGTGTGGTGAATGATGATATCAGCGCATCAACTCTGTATCCGACCATATGTCACTTTTAGACAGACTTACCACATGATAGATTGTGATTTAGAAGATGTGCACATAAAAATGGCAACAGCAATGACACCTATACCCCGGTTTGTGCACAGGTTTGTGCTAGGTGCGGAGATAGGGCGGTAAAGATTCTACTAACACCTAAGCTGGCTAGTTACTTGACTAGCAGTGTAGTCACTAAAAGAACTATTACAAAATGTCCATTCATACGGCATTCGTGTTCATTCATGCTCTAGTGTGACAGGGAGGATGGTCAAGACATTCGGCTAGGATTCGGCGTGCTAGAACAATTCGTACAGCCCCTTGAACACAGTCCAAATGGTTCGAATTGTGTGAAAATTGCATACGAATTGCATACAAATATCATACCGCATTCGTACTGCAGTCAAAATGTGGTACAACTGCTACTTGACTGCCATTCAAATGTTTTCCAACACGAGCGCAACACGAATCTACACTGTATGTGCTCTGGCCGCACAAATGTCCCAAATGCTGTTCCAGGATTTTGCGTGAATGCTGAGCTGGAATTGTATAAATGTCATTCAAATGTCCATTCATACATCATTCATGTTCATTCGTGCTCTGGTGTGATGGGGGTATAAAGAACAATTGTTAACTCAATTTTACTAACATAAATGCAGTTTAAATCAACATTAATTTGAATATTTGGCTTTCACCATTTCACTAACACTCAAATCGCATAATATTCCGTACACGAAGCTACGGTGAAAAACAAGAGCAAGTAAGAATTCAATGTCTCCCTCAAAGATGCTTCATCATACAGACAGAAGCCGGCAGAAATCGATCCACCAGTATCAGTTTAGGGCTGAGAACAGCACAAAAACAGCATGTTTTCTGTTATGTTCACATTACTGGTTGAAGTGACCTGAAGTGATTTTCTTTTATTTTTATTTGGTCAGTTCACAGTTGTGCTTGTAAGTGACCTTAATCAGAGGCCACTGTTCTTAGAACAGTCATGTTGATAGCGATGAGAAACAAAATATATTTGGACATGATGACAATAAAGACAACAATTTTGTGTGTTCACTTAAGTCATCTCGTCATATATCTTTTCTGTGTCTCATGCTTTCCAAAACTGACTTTCAGGTCATTTCAGCCAGTAATGTAAATGTTGCATTTGATTCGATAAGAACTGCAGAGTGTGTAAATTTAAGAGAACTGAAAATACAGATTTTTGTTGTTTTTGTTGTTTAACAACTACTTAAAATATTTAACCAGTATTTTTTGCCAACATTTAAAAAAGAAAGAAAATGTAAAAATAAACAAAAATAGTATCATCGCATGTGGCAAGGACATACCCCTCCAGTTTGTGACCTAAAAAAGTGTACATCGGTGAAATATTTGTATACAACAGTCTAATGACTTGACTTTGCACAATTTTATTTCACCTGATCTTTTAATTGGATTAACTTACATAAATTGGGTTAATGTAAGTATTACATCAGAACAGCAATGGATTTCTTCCAGTAAATGTTGATGAAGCTAAAAATCATGACAAATACATCTTTCATCTCAGTAATAAACTTATTTCAGGTGGGATCACTGCCCTGAAAGATGCGCTCAAATTAAGCATTCATGTCCTCTCAAATTATCTGTTTGGATTTTGTATTTTAGATCACAAACGATATTAGAACATTAGACTCTACATAACAAAAACTACAGCATGTGGGTGACTAATGTTGATGTAATGCAGCTTGAACTAAATAAGCCCCTTGGTGGCGCTCCAAGTGTATCCTGGAACATAGCAACAAAATATCCTCTGATCCGATCACTATTGTCTTGTAATTTATACTCATTTTGCCCTCCAGGGGGGCAGGGATTCTTATTGTTTGGAGCAAAGCAGAGGGGCACATAAAGGGTGGAGTTAGTTCTGATTGGTTCACTGTGTTAACAAGCTCAGAGTTCTCTGTACTGATGCCAATGGTTCTAACCAAGCTTCACTATCTGACTGTTTCAGCAGCAGAAATGAACAGATAAAAACATCAATGTTTTTTATAGCTGCAGATGTTTAAAGATCTGACACTGACCAGCATGCACTGTAGAGCTCCACAGATATGGATTTTTTGGAGGGGCTGATAAAATACCAATATTAGGGATTCAAAAATTTGCGATACTGATATGTCTGCTGATACATACATAAAAATGACGAAGGTGATTCAGAACAATTCATTATTAAACCTTTATAACAAAGAAATGTAATTGAAGCTGAATGTTTTACAATTTAAACATGAATTTTATTATAATTACAAATTACTATTAATAAAACAAACTGCCAACCAACGTACATCACGCTGCCATCATGCTGCCTTCACTTGGCTTGGCAGTCACCACATTGCATTCTTCAGTATTTGCATAAAATAGACTTTTCATCTATTCTAGCTCCACCTACCTGGCAGCATAGTAACCATTTGTCTCTTGTTGCTGTTGAAAATGTATGACAGCTGGCCACTTTGCCTCTATCTCTTAAAGCTAATGTGACCAAGGGGTGAAGGGGTCCCAGCTATTCTTGACAGCATTATAAATAATGCCATCATAGCACCCCCTTCTGGATCAACTATGTAATGACACCATTTCCATTAAACAAAGTGTTTTTTTTTTTTTGTTGTTGTTGTTTTTTGTTTTTGGCTCTGTATGCACCACTCTGCATTTAATCATTAGTGATTGATCTCTGCTCCCATCCACAGCATGTCTTTTTCCTGGTTCTCTCCCTCAGCCCCAACCAGTCCCAGCAGAAGACTGCCCCTCCCTGAGCCTGGTTCTGCTGGAGGTTTCTTCCTGTTAAAAGGGAGTTTTTCCTTCCCACTGTCACCAAGTGCTTGCTCACAGGGGGTCGTTTTGACCGTTGGGGTTTTTCCGTAATTATTGTATGGCTTTGCCTTACAATATAAAGCGCCTTGGGGCAACTGTTTGTTGTGATTTGGCGCTATATAAATAAAATTGATTTGATTTTATTTGATTTAAAATAAAAGTTTTCATGTCGGCAAAAACAACACTGATACTGATGTGTAAAGGCTCATATCAGCCGATATTGTCATATCAGTCAGGCTCTAATCCACTGCACCCAGATATATCTAAGATATCTCCATTATGGTCAACCAAAGTTATTTAGTACTGTTATACTCACAGGTATTCACTTTATTCAGGAAGTCAGGGTGGGTGGCTCTATTTTGGCAAACAACTTCTGGTTTGCCACTGCGTCTGATGGGGAACACAGTATGCTAGAAGTGTCCAAACATGAGCAGCATTAATTGTTCAGTTCGTGGGTGCCACAAAAAGTGGAAGAACAGGAAATTATCGCTTTCAGAACAATGTTTTGAACATGGAAAGGAGAGATCTGAGTGCTGTGGACTATCATTTAACTTGTTCCTTCCTCCATCAAAAGACGAGGATCTCCGGTGCTGGCTAAAGGCGCTGAATTTGAAAATCCACCCAAACGTCTGTATGTCTGTTCTTTTCATTTTGTGCAGAAAAAAACCCACACCACTGGATCTTTACCCAGAAAAATGGATGGACTACAACGCTCTGTTGAAGAAGCCACGGCGGATGCTAGTGAGGCAAACGGGTAAGTTGTGTTTGTAGCATTAGCTGCTATCTAATTTACCCATTTTCTGGCATTTGATACAACCAAGCACTGCATGAAATAACACCATACGTTTATTAACATTATGTAATCTTGGCGTTATGGTGATACTACTTGTCAGTAGTATTTTAACTTGATTCAAGGAGATATTGATAGGCTTCAGTGCTTTTATAGTTCCTCATAGCCAAACGGTCTATGCCGAGTGACAACACAAAGTAGTTAACAATATCAGCAAACATAATCGAGTGCAACTTTTTCATGTCTTCTTCCCACTCTGTTATGACCTGTGAGTGAGCCAGACTCGTTGCCTTAGAGCTTTTCAAACTGATTTCCATTTTTTCTATATTGAAAACACCGCTCACTGGAAGTCCTAAAACAAAATGGAAATGCCTCTGTTGTAAAAGTGGGCGGGGCTGAATAAGGTGAATAACAGTGAGTATGTAGTGAGCCTGCCAGCTAATAGCTAACTACTGTATTAATGAATATAAGTGATTTTTGTTTATAAATGTTGGACTCACCAATCATAATGCTCTCAAACTTGCAAAACAACAACATAGAGAACTACTGCCACAGATAAGAGAATATTTAGAGTGGAATCCTGCAAATGGTGATAAAAGCATCAAATTTGGCAGAAATACTCCTTAGACAATCCTCTTTTGAAAAACTGATTGGCCACTTGAATTTTCAGTTGGTGTTCAGGTAGAGGTCAATTGAAGAATTACACAGGAGTCAAAATTAAAAGATGCTACAATCATATTGAAACCTATGCCACATTATTTGCCTGATCATAAAGATTCCAAAAAGGTATAGTTTGGATGGTCTGTAACTGAATTCTATGGAGTTATGGGATAAAAACAGCAAGAACGGTGACAAAGGTCAGTGTCAGTTTGTACAGGGGTAAAAAGTTAAAGTTGCTCCAATTTTGGTAAAAAAAGTGATGCAAATTACTAGTTAAGTTAACATGGTTTTAAAAAGGAATAGGAATAGGAATGTATCATCCTTACTTATCATGTTACAGTGTAACATATGTCACATGTCATAGAGTCCAATAGACATAGACCTTGTTTGAGTGGCCAATCGGTTTTTTTCAAAAGAGGAGTGACTAAGGAGTATTTCTGCTGAATTTGATGCTTTTATCACCATCTGCATGATTGTTTCAGTTATTTGCTGCACTAAACTAAATGGTCCTTTCTTCTCCTTTCAAATTAATTTCGGTTGATAGATTAACTTCAGGTGCATAACTACCACCTAATAGACTAAGATGTGAATTGCATGTATATGTGTATATTGCATGTGTATTGAAATGTTTTGTTCCCACACCAACCACCATATGCAAGCTGTAGCTCAGACTACATTCTGTGATCTTCCAGTGATGAACAATAACACAGTAGTATAGTAGTTTATTGGTTTTTAATGCAGCATGTGTATTTATATCTTTTAATTACATATAACTCCTCTAATAGTAAAGACAGTCCCACCTGAAAATCAGTCAGCCAAACCTTCAACACTTAACTTTAGGGGTGTGACAGTACACTCAGTTCATAAGATGAGACGATAAAGAGATGAGACAATATTTTTATTTGACATTATTTGTAAGAAAACTCCAATGCTGCAATGTATGACTAGAAAAATAGCTCTTATTTGACTAAAAGTCACAAAATGCAAAACAATGGAGGCGCATTATGAAATGTTTTAACTAAACATTGTTCTACATGTACTTTCTGTTCTATATGCAACATTCTGTAGGTGTCTTTGCATACTGCTCGTGTTACAGCGGTCTTTTCTTACAGTACTTACATATTGTTTGTGTCTCATCTGTCACCATAAGTTGTTTCCACTAAAATCCTGCCACAAAAATGATTTAAGTGTCAGGGGAGTCTTCTGTGGAAATTTCTTCAGACACTGACGTCATGTTGGCTGCACCTGCACTCTAAAACATTACAGCATGTTTAATTATATCCACTTGCTACCTCTCTTTAATTCTCTGGGGCGACGCCATAGTATACGACGGCTAAGACCAAGCTTTACTAAATTATAAATAACTTTTTAATGACATGAGATAGAAACTTACTCTCTTTTTTTTTTTTTTTTTTTTTTTTGCTGAAAAGCGGACTTTCGAGCCAGACTTTCGAGCCAGCCATCAGCCATCTTTGTACTCCTCATAGAAGCTGTGTGATGACGTGCGCAATGTGAGTGTCCAATCGGAATTGGTTCACCGTCACATGGTTTTCCAAAACCCAATCGTAGGGCAGATTCACCTCACATGAAAAGCCAAAGATCGTTTTCAGGAGTGATATGTTACTAGTTGGCCCTTTTGAATAGCCCCCTGGGTGCTCCAATGAGTACATACTATTCCAATGCGCTCTGTGCCATTACGCACAGCGAAAGTGAAAGCAGACGGAGAGCCTCTGATGACAATCTCACATGCTCAAATAAAGAGTGTGTAACTATCAGGATTGCTCCACTAGTTTGCATGTGAATGTTACTGGATAACTCTGTTGCTTTCTCTGCGTAAAGCACTGTTTACCATATCAAAATAACAAAACGCATAGACCATTTTGTATATATTGTTCAAAATGTGCATTTGTGTTTATTGTTTGAATGTTTTTGTTGTACAGTCTTTCACACAAGACCTCAAATTCCCTTTATAAAGTGTCAAAACAGTTGTTTATTATAGTTTGCTGTGTGTTTTGAATAAATGTGTATGGAAAATTATTTTTCGCTTTATTTTTCCTTTCTTATTTCTGATTGTAAACCTTTATTACACTTATAAAACACAACAAAAACATATATATTCTGAAAGCACAGGTTGTCCTGAAAGAAAAGAGACATAAAAATTGATTGTGGGATGCAGGGAGAGCTGTTAACAGCAATAATAAAACATTTATGCCAGGCAAGTGAACTGTCCAAAAAATGCCCTCGGACCCCAGAGGGTTCACATAAAGAGCTCTTACAAGTTTTGGATGTTGAACTCTTGAGGTCAACATCCTTTATGTTAAAGAGAGGTAGCAAGTGGACTTAACTAAACGTGCTGCAATGTTTTAGAGTGTCATCCATAGAGCTGGATGATAAAACAATCTCAGACCAGGGCCGCAATTCATTTCATGTCGATTTACAGTTTTACTCGATCTGGGGAGAGGATTAATTGTGCATGAATTGAGTATACAAATTTCGGGTGTTCTTGTCGTCCACAACAAAATTGGCAAAGAATGACAAATTTCTCAGTATGAATTATGGATATATTAATAATGTATAATGAATATATGACGAACAATCACGGATGTATAATGCATGTATTGAGGAAACAGATCATCACAGAAGTATTACGGATGTATTGAGAATACATTGCACACGTGTTGCGGGAACAGTGGTTGTATTGCACATGCACGGCATCTGCATTGCGGTCATAAAAGAAGCTCACGCTGGCCTGTCGGCATCACTATTCACGCCAACACCACAGCCTCTGGAGCAATTGCTGGCCTTGGACAAGTTGATTGGTATGTTGTTGGATGGCAGCAACTATCACACTATGTCTTTGGGGATCCATAACTACAACTGTATGTCTCCACAACTGGACTGGCAATGACTGGCAGGTATGTTGATTTCTGCCACATTTATATAGTACTTTGGGTTCACGTAAAATGTTTGTTATGCATTCCCAGATTGTCCACAAATCAGATGCAAAGCAGATGTAATACAAACACTTTATCCGTGGCCACTCTGTATGCAGTCGCTACAGCTTATTTTAGTTCGTGATGTGGACATGATAGGCACGTAATATATCTGTTTTACACACTGTCCCAGTCCGCTGCCAAGCCACAATACCCCGTCAGTTGCGGATATCAGCGGATAACGGCGGATATACAGTGCATAGATTGAGTATGTATTGAGTATGTATTGAGTATGTATTGCATATGTAAGGTGGATATAATTTTGTGCAGCTCAAAAATCCTGGCAACGGAAAAACGTGCCTCTGCAGATAATTGTGGACGTGTGCGGATGTCAGCCAACTCATACAAGCATGTTTCATGGATACTGCGGATGTTTAGCGAATATAAACCAAGTTTGTGCGCAGTTCATGCTCAAATCTTCCTAAACGCCAGTGGGACCAGGCCTTTCTTCCGTCAGGGTAAAAAGTTTTTTGCCATTTGATTGGTGGTCTGAAAAGATGCTGCAGCGATGACACAGAGCCTTGTAGAAATGTTTAGAGATTTTCAACATAAAATACTCAGAATGGCACTTGTGCATATGTGTGTGTGTGTGTGTGTGTGTGTGTGTGTGTGTGTGTGTGTGTGTGTGTGTGTGTGTGTGTGTGTGTGTGTGTGTGTGTGTGTGTGTGTGTGTGTGTGTGTGTGTGTGTGTGTGTGTGTGTGTGTGTGTGTGAAAGACACAGGATGCTGTACACTGGATTCTGATGCTTTTACAGAAAACAAAACTGGCAGCTGTGGTTAATAACTTTATAGAAAATAATGTAAATTTTACATTAGAAGACTGTTGCAATTTGCAGTGTAGTAAGACAAGACGAACGAGCATAAGAAGCATTGAAGTCGACATATTCTGTTTGGGAAGTAAACACACTAACTGCTTCATCTGGGTGAGTTTGTCTGAAGGGGTTCTGAACTGTAGAATCTATTTTATTCTGTTGATATATGGCTTAGTTCTCAACCGATGATGTTTTTTTAAGAACCCCTCATATTAACATACTTTCTTCTGAAGCATTATACAGACTTAGTTGTGTTAGATCTACCAGATTGACGTGGGTCACTGAGCAAAATGGGAGCAACACTATAAAATCTCACTGAACAGGATGCAACAACTGCAGACCTGATTTGGTTCAGTAACAGCATATATATATATATATATATATATATATATATATATATATATATATATATATATAGTGTGTGTGTGTGTGTGTGTGTGTGTGTGTGTGTGTATGTGTGTGTGTATCAAAAAGTAAGAAACTGTTGGATTTACAGTTTTACTGTAATTTTTTGTAAATTATAGCTTTAAGGTGTAAAATTTACAGTATTTTTGGTCAAGGTATTTATATATTTTTACTGTATTATTTACTGTATTATTCTAGCAACTTCACTCAAAAAATGACTCATTAGATGAACTCAATTTAATTAAATTATGTGCAGGATTTCCATCTAATAAAAGTATGTTGCCCCAACTCAAAGAAAGCACATCCATGCAAGATAACTTAATTTCAATTAGTTGGGATTACATATATTTATTAGATGGTAATCCAATCCAGTGAGTCACTTTTTTGAATATACAGCTGCCAGTGTGATTGTTTTTTGTTTTGTTTTCAAAAAATCTACAGGTTTTTTTTTTGTTGTTGTTGTTGTTTTCATTTGTTTGTTTCTTACAGTGTAGCAGTGGGGTCTTTTTTCTATTGTTCTACTCTAGGAGAAGTGTTGCCACAGTTACTTTATTAGTTACTTTTTTAGTTCCTTTATACAGTTCCTTTATACAGTTAGTTTATGCAGTTACTTCATTAGCAGCTTTATGCAATTACTTTGTTAGGAGCTGCCAACAACTAGCAACTAATAAGTAATGTAACTAATAGGGTAACTAGTAATCTAACTTGGTTACTCTTAAGATTGAGTAATCAACAAAGTAACTAATCAGCTAAGTAACTAATAGTGACTTTTCTGAGTACTCAATCTTTAAAATAAGCAAGTGAGATTACCAGTTACTTTATTAGATACATTAAGCAGCTGCCGACAAGTTGTCCGCAGCTGCCAATCAAGTAAATGTAAAATGTAACTGTATAAAGTAACTCATAAAGTAACTTTTTAAAGTTACTTTGGCAACACTGTTGAGGAGAAAGTTTTTTTAAAAACCTCTACAAGAAATATCACATTTTAATATCATAAAACCTCATCGTGCACGTGTCAAATTGAGAAAGCTGAGTTATTTTGACATACGGTGTGAAACAACACAAAAAATGTTACCTATTCAATTTGGTATCATTGTACCTCCAAAGATCCCCTGTGAGATCCCTCACGTCTCCTGAAAAAGGGCCTGGACTTGCTGTCTTTGATGGAGAACACGTTCCCATTGAACGTCCGTCGATAAAATGCTACTATGCTTTTCATGCTTCACTGTGCACTACAGCACTAACTGCTTCCACAACAAGAGATAATCGAGACTGTGGGGCCCTGAGCAGACACTCTGACAATCAGAGAGGAACCGCAGCAGCTTCACAGGCTCTAATGGACGGATGGCGACATTTTTAATGAATGCACTCATCATCTGTGGAAGGCAGCGTCCATAACAGTCATTTGGTGTTGCAGCCAAAGAGACGCTGCTCTCCTTTAGGATCCAGCGTGCAACTGAGCAGACACATTTTCAGCACATGGCTCATCTCTGTGTGGAGACACATCAAATAAAGTTTGGACGGAACAGAAGAAGCTATAAAAGAAGGCATCAACACCCTGGAAAATCTTTCTTTGTTTAATAGGAGTCCAGCATCAGCAGTGCCATCGCACAATCAAATAGACAAGAACATAGAGGAAGAAAACAAAGACAAGAAAAAAAAGACTGAGATTATCCACATTTCACACACAGAGGATTAAAGGAGCTTTTCACACCGGCAGTTTGAAAGTCAAGATTTTCCAGGCTTCAGGCCTTCACTTGAGCTGACTATTAAATAATTGTTTGATTAATTTATGCAGTTGTTAGGAGTTGAGTTTTAATTTATGCTGATACCAGCATCACAACCTGTCTGTTTCACCTTTAAGTTCACAGCAACAGTGTCCACAATGACCATTAACCTTTAAAAAATAAATCTGCTCCATCCATAGGTCTGTACACACGTCACATAACAAGACATCAAACAAATAAATTCCGCTCAACTGACTTTTAATGTAGCTGTGTAGCAGCTGAAGCTAGCTAGCCTAAATGGTTCCTATATAGCTCGCTAAGTCAGCTATGACAGCTAACTGCTAGCTAACTCAAAGACGAGATGCTGAGCTTGTTTAGGATGATTCTGGTAATATGTTCCAACACTTGGTACAGAAAAGAAGTTATTTATGAGTTTTTTGTGTAAAAGAAAATATTTGTGCTTCCCAGATTTGTTTTACAACCAACGCCAATAATACATCTGTGTCTGAAACATTTTGGGAGCTCGGACTTTAACAGAAAATATCTACCAAATATGATATTCTGCATGGTGTTTACTTCCAGCACCTCAAAAGTCAGCAGCAAGAGGACAAGATGTGTTTAGCCAGATTAATTTGTTAGTAATAACCCATGAAGCAAAAACTAGAAGGAAAAATAATGTGTATCTTCCAAACAATATTATGATTTTATTGTTTCTTTTGCTTTGAACATCAAATTAACAAGCACCAGAGGCTTTGGTCACCACCAGATCTAGGCTTTTTTAGTTACCAGACCAAGTTATTGATAGCCACCAGACTGAGGCTTTGGTCACCAATAGACCAAGAATTTGTTAGCCACCAGATCAAGGCTTTGGTGACCACTAGACCGAGGCTTTGGTCACTACTAGACCTAGGATGTGGTAACCACCAGAACGAGGTTTTGGTCACCACTAGACCAAGACTTTGGTAGCCACCAGACCAAGGTTTTGGTCACCACTAGACCTAGGATTTGGTAGCCACCAGAGCTAAGCTTTGGTAACCACTAGTCATAGGCTTTCTTGGTGACCAGACTTAGGTTTTGGTCTGGCTTGGAGAAAGATGTATACCATCACAATTTTTTTAACATGTTTACAATTTTCCAGATCCCTCCAGACCGAGATTTTGGTCACCACTAGACCAAGGCTTTGGTAGCCACCAGACACAATTTTCCAGATTCCTCAAGATATACAACTCTTCTTTTACCACAATGTGCACCCAGTGTCAGGCTGGGTACAAAAAGTGTTGCCAGTTGGGCATCATAAATTAGCAATAAGAGACCGCCTTCACATTATACATTCCTAGGCTTTTCCAAAGCCAAGTCATAAGAAACAGCTGTTCAGATACACTACTCAAATATAGAACTGTAATACATGATCTGGCAACTTGTTACGTGATAACCTCCATGTTTTGGACACTGTTCAGTCTTATCATGTCAAAGATCAGCATATCAGGATGACTACTGATTCGTATCTACTCAATGTTTCATATCAAAATTTTCCATGATGATCAAATAGAATTTTGTTGAGCAAATCAAATTTGTGTTACTGAAGCCTAATTGGGTTTTTAGTGTTTAAAACACTGAAGGTGCTCCTTTAAAATCCTCTGAAAAACAAAACTTTATCAGTCAGAAAATTACATACGGACCACAAAGAGTAAATCACATAAGTCATAAGTCGAGTCAATAATTAATATTCATATGAAAAATTGTGGTTGTGTCTTCCCAACACGTTCGACAAATAAAAACAAAAACAGAATAACACTGACATTAAAACAGATAATTCATACAGTCAGCATGTTGTCTTGAAAAAAAACTCAAACAAACAAAGGTAAAAAAAATCATGACAGACAAAACTGACCAATAATCTATATTACAGCAACACATATCCTGTTTTAACCAAGACAAACGATATTCAGAATATTTAACTCATTCCAGTTAAGAAAAGACAAAGTGTATTTACAATAAATTAGAAATATATCATTAAGCATTCCTCTCCAACAAATGGAACACACACAGAGCTCAAAGACAAAATGATGAGCATGCTCAAAACATGTAAACATTTTTACTCATATAATCAAAGCTGTTAAAAAAATAGAATTAAGGTATCCGTCATTTGAAAAAAATCAAACAAACAAAAACAATGGGTGGTTCTAAAACCTGCTCATTTGAGTGCCTAAATTACACTGAAATCTGTTTGGTTTTTGTGTTAACAAATCTTCATAATATAGTGGAAATAAATTTTACATTTGTAAAAATGTTTGCATTTGTTGACTCTAAACAGGATTACTCAGAAAGTGTTCACTTGACAAATGAGAGTTAGAGAGTCGGGCTCGTGTCTAGAGGGTCGTCTGTTCAATTCCCATCAGATGTGAAACTCACTAAACTTTCTTGAGCAAGGTCCTGAACCCTGGAATTGCTCCGTCTGTGTGTGTGTGTGTGTGTGTGTGTGTGTGTGTGTGTGTGTGTGTGTGTGTGTGTGTGTGTGTGTGTGTGTGTGTGTGTGTGTGTGTGTGTGTGTGTGTGTGTGTGTATGTATGTGTGAGAGAGAGAGAGAGAGAGAGAGAGAGAGAGAGAGAGAGAGAGAGAGAGAGAGAGAGAGAGAGAGAGAGAGAGAGAGAGATTGTAAACCCCTGTGATCATTGCAGAAATGGAATCCATTTATTCCATGTATGCACACAAAAAGTGATGGAATGGTTAACTGCATCAAGTGGAAGAATTCAATCATTTTTCCTTGATCTTGATCCTGCTCTGGATGAGGATTTCTTCCATTTCTTTAACACTCTTTAACATTAATATGAATATAATTTGGTGTTGAACTGGATCTTACATAATTAAATTGGGGAAAGATGGAGAATATTTAAAATTTTTCAGTTTCTCAAATTTTGTTTTAGGTGATTTTTTTTTTTGTGACACTTGGTGGTATCATCAATCCTGTCATGTCGGGGGGAGCAATGTTTAATTTCAGTATTGCCCGTTATCCAGATGCAGATTTCAGTTATTCTATTATTATTATTAATTTCTTGATTTTTAAAATGTATTTATTATATTATAGTCCCATTGAGATCGAGATCTCTTTTGCAAGGGTGACCTGGACAATTATAAAGTTTCCAATCCACCTAACCTGCATGCCTTTAAACGTGGGAGAAAACCAGAGCACCTGGAGGAAACCCACTCAAACATGAGGAGAACATGCGAACTCCACACAGAAAGGCCACAGGTGGGAATTGAACCCATGACCTTCTTGCTGTGAGGCCACCGTGGATCAGGATTCAGATCTGTTAAATTCAAATGTTGTAATTACTAAAACTATTATTTACCCTAATTTACACGCTGGTTGGAATGAGTAGAAGAATGTGCTCTCTGTTTTCATTTAAACATCGACCACTTTCTGCAAACCACATCAACACGCTTGCACTGAACACGGTTGTTTACGATGTGTGACTTGTGTGTCAACCTATAAATTTAATTTTCAGGAGGGGGAATTAGTGTAAAAATTGTCTGTAGTGCACTGTGATGGATTTAGCTGCACTTGAATTATGTCTCCATTATTTGTAATAATTTATTCATGAATGAGAACGAAAACTGCCTTGCATAGGAGATAATAAACAATATGTATAAAAATAGAAATGATACTTCATGCAATGCAAGAGTCACTTTTACTAGAAAGTGGGACTGAAATTGCAGTGCTTTAACATTTCTTCTTTCCTGTATTAGGTGACAAATTAAAATTTATTAGCAGCCATGAAACATTTGGTCAGACTAATTAATGTAATGTTCTGTGGAAAAGTGTCACCAGTATAATCTGTGATGTGAAATGAAGGAAGAACAAGCAAAGCCGTACATATGTTAGAAGTGGAAACCATTTATCTTTGAAATATTTTCAGGTATGAACTCTAAAACTGAGATGTGAAACTAAATTTTGGAAGTTTACAAAGCTGCTTCAATGTGGAAAAAAGCAATAGATTTCTATTTGTAATATTAAACGTGCAATATTTGCACATAAACAAAGAAAATAGACTTTAAACTAAAATCTTTAATTTAAAATTTAAGAACTGGGATTGTTTTAACTACTACAAGTTTAAAACAAATGTTAAAATGATCAAAATATTGGTTGAAAAATAAGTATGTTTTGTATCAAGTTAAAACAAAAAAAGGTAATTTAAACACATTTGCATGTAACTTTGGTAGACTTAAACTAGACTTAAACTAGTTTTAAAGAAAAATGTTGATAAAAATGTTACATTACAAATCTCTTTTTCAACATTAGCAGTGTAATATTTGCACACAGTTCTTTTTGTTGCAGTTTTTACAGACTTGGTGCACAAAAGATTCAACGTTGGGTGATGGAATTTGCTTTTAAAAGTTTGTGAAATAGCAAAAGGTTTAAAATCTTCCACTCATTAAAATCACCATCAGGGATTTCAATCTGAAAGAGCATCTTTTAATATTGAAAATATTAGTTCCAAAATCCATTTGAAAGAATATTTAAAGAAGTAAAGATTGTTTTTATTATCTGAGACATAACATTTTATAGTTTTAATGGAGAAAATGGTTTTAAAGCGTAAAAAATAAATTGCATGCCCAAAATTATTGCTTAATATTTCCAATATTACTAGGTGAATACTTTACCAAAAAAAATTATTTCTGTTTTCTGAAAATTCACTACAGATTTATTTTACACTGGGTATTGGAAATTCTTTAGTGTTTGCAAAATAAATTAAAATTTTTCCACTGCTTAAAATCTCAACATGCAGACATGAAAGAAATAAGAAATAAAACACTTTGTTTAAACCTTCCAAACTTACTTTCAACATTTTGGATTTTAGTTTATGCTGTGTGAATTGTTTTTTTCTACTATACTGCAAATTTCAGAAGTCACTCTGCAAGAATCACAATGATGTCTGTGTTTTGCTGTAGGCTGTGTTAAATGATACAAAAGGATGTATTTTCTGTTCTACTAAGCTGAGTATTTTTTTTTTCTTTTTTCCCACATAAACCCTGACGATTCCTGCAGGCTCCTGTGACGCACAGCTCCAACCGTGTGCACATATTGGCAGCCTGAAGATACGCTGTCACAGTGCGTAAAGCATCTGGAGATCCAGAGTATCGACAGCAGCCTAATCGGATCCCTGGTTGCCGAGGTGGTTTCCAAACCCCATCAGCATCCACCCGCTCCTCCTCCTCCTCTCCTTCCTCCTTCTCATTACTTAAGTCGACACCCGGGAAACAAACGGTGGCTTTCTGTCCATATCAGCAGCGGGCATCACGCTTCTTTCTAATCAAACTGAGCAGCAACACCGAAGAAGAAGGATGAACCATGAATGTGCATGGTCCCACCTCCTGTTTATTTATGTCCATGTGAAACCCGGATTTCAGCACCTCTGCGCATTGTGGAACAATAAATATCTAATAAAAGGTTGTGCGTGTCTCTATCTTGCTGTCTGCAGGCTGCGGCAGAGCTTCATTTTAATTTTGCATCAAAGCCTCGAGACCTAAAATATGGATTTAATGTCAAAAGTATGAGAATAAAAAGTCTAAATTTAAGTCATAATTATGAGAAAAGTAAAACAGCAACTCCTCGACACTTCGACATTCTGCCATAACGTACGAAATAAAAAGTCAAAATTTCCACTTTACAAGTAAAAATTTTGAGATTTAAAAAAAAAAACCTTTCTTCTTTTTGTGTCAAATTGTAATCTTAAAGGTCATCTTATGGAGCAATAAATAACTAATACAAGGTAGTCTGCTGAAGAACAAAACATCTTTTTGACAGTCCACAAGGTTCAAATATAAAACATTACTGACAACAAAGGCAGTTTAAAAAAAATGCTCCAATCCGCAGTTTGGTTTTTCTTGTTCTTTTTGGAGAGACGTCCAAGCAGGAGCGAAGTGTCCTTTGTCTCCTTCCATTTTTATATACAAGCGGAGCCTTTCGTGTTTTAAGACTTCAAAATTGTTTCTCAAACAGTTGGCGTCTCCTGCGCTGTCATGTATGATCAATAGAGCTATCGATCCAATCAATAGATAGATGTGATTGGATGTGAAATCAGTCTGTAGCGCCTGAAAGGAAAACAGAAGACATTTGTGCACATTTTGTGCTTCTTCTGAAGGCCATTTTGCGGTGCGTTTGTTAAACTGGGGACATGAATGTGTCGTGGTGCATCATAACAGCATGCGTGCACGTGCGTCTCTGTGTGTGGGTGTGTAACTTGTGCACAAGTGCTAGTCCTTGGCTTGGTCCTTGGTCTGTTTCTTCATTTTCATCCTGCGGTTTTGAAACCAGATCTTCACCTGCCGCTCCGTCAGGTTCAGTGCGCGTGCCACCTCGTGCCGCCGGTCCCGTGTGAGGTACATGTTGAATAAGAACTCCTTCTCCAGCTCGAGCGTCTGATATTTGGTGTAGGGGCATCGCTTCTTCCGCGAAGAGCGTGCGTGCAGCCAGTTGGCGGAGGGATCATCTGAAAAAAAAGAATAAGAAAATCATTATCTATCTATCTATCTATCTGTATATCTATCTATCTATCCTGTGCATAAAAGCGACAGACCCTTTGTGCGTAATTGACATTTCATGCGTAAACTGATTTTATGGTGTTAACGAAGTGCAGCTTTGACACGCTCCTTTTTTATTGGACATGTGGAAGACAGACGACCTGCTGTAACCTTCATTTCACATACATGCATAAAATGTGGCAGAGTGCAGGAGAATTTTTTTGGCATGCTGCTTTAGGTTCACAGGGGTTCTGTGATTCTAAAAACAGGTTTGCAGACAGAAAAAAAAAAAAAATACAATGATGCAGATAGAATAATATACAAATTGAGTTGATCCACAAAGTGCTGATCCACCCCTCTCCTCTGATATTAAAATAAATTGATGTTCAGTTGGTGAATGACTTGTTCTTATGTTGTTGGCTTCTATTTGATTAAAAAAGATACTGTATGTCTGATTGTGAAGTGGTTGCATCATGTTTGCTCTAAGAAATGTGATGAAAATTCAGATTAAATTTTTCAGTTGAGTGATACAATGAAAACAAGGTTGAAGCAGTTACATTTTGTTTTTAACAGATATCCCAACAAAAACACTATTTAGAAGTTAGAAGTCTTAAATACTATTTACAATGTCTGGGTAAAGTCACATATACAAATCCAAGGTGGCCATCCGTAAGTGTGACTTTGCTCACGTGTACCTACCTAATTTTCTTCATTAGCACCACTGGATTCATTGGCTCTCAAAATGTGTATTGATCCATTGGAATCAAGATCCTACATCATCTAGAAGTAGAGATGTTGACAAACTCCAATTTTGACCAACCATTTTTACAAATAGCATCATTGATGGAAAAGGGAATAAGTTATTTTCTGTTTGGTTGTTGAGTATACTTTTCAAAAGTTTTGAAAATCTCCACAAAATTCTAATGAAAAAAGTATCAGATAGATAGATAGATAGATAGATAGATAGATAGATAGATAGATAGATAGATAGATAGATAGATAGATAGATAGATAGATAGATAGATAGATAGATAGATAGATAGATAGATAGATAGATAGATAGATATGCTCTGGAAAGAAGGGGAATGAAAGTCCACGGTAGCAGGAGTACATCTGTGTGGATGAGAAGTTGCCTGGTGGAATAGTGCAGTTACAGGGAGTAGTGGCAGCTAACATAGGGGAATTTTGAGGTCAACGACCCAAAGTAATGGGGAGTGTGTCAGAGAGGTGAAGAAGAGAGTAAAGACATGGTGGAGTAGGTGGAAAAGATGGCAGGGGTGATTTGTGATAGAAGGATATCTGCAAGAGGGAAGAGGAAAGTCTACAAGACAGTAGTGAGACCAGCTACTATGTTGTGGAGCTTAAAGATGGCAGCACTCATGAAAAGACAGGAGGCAGAGCTGAAGATGCTGCGCTTCTTTTTGGGAGGATGGACAGGATTAGGAATGAACATGACAGAGGGGCAGCACAAGAAGGATGGATTGGAGACAAAACCAGAGAGGTGAGACTGAGATGGTCTGGACATGTGCAGAGGAGGGACCCAGCGTATATAGGGAGAAGGATGCTGATGATGGAACCAAAAGGCAGGAGGAGAAGAGGGAGGCTGATCTGCTGTGGCAACCCCTAGTGAGAGTAGCTGAAAGAAGAAGAATTATCAATTTAATTCTATAAAATGTAAATATTTGAGAGATTTCAGTCTAACTGATATCCAGTCAGGACCTGCAGCCTGCCGAACTGAGCTGCAGGCATAATTTTGAGTTCATTGTCCGAATAGAGTTCACTATGAGGCCTAAACAGGAGAATGTGAACAGGATAGACCTCTTTCACCTATGTCAAAATCACCCATTCACTCACACACAGGTGCTGCTATCAACGTGCTCATGTGCATGCCAGGAGAACCTTGAAACAAAGAAAGTGAATTTACCTTACTTAAGATTTCCTCTGCCCGATTGTAGAATTGACCACTGACATTCAGGTGATAAGCCTACTTCTCTCATCTTTAGGCTACCAGGACTTATGCTGATGACCTTTTAGTTAATGGACAACTCACCCATTCAGTAAACATAAAGTGTTATTTTTGTCCATACTCATAGTGAACAGGAAATAAAGGGGAATTAAACCTGTCATTAAAACTGTGATATTTGAAGAACAAAATTGTTTTGAAGGCATCAAATGCTGTTGATTTGATGTTTTTTTTAAGAGTTCTGATTTGTCAGCTTGATTTATTTTTGATTTGACTTTGTGTCTGTTGTCCACATCTAGATATAATTAGAGGGTTCCTCTTGTGGTTTGGAGCTGAAAGTATCTGAACTATGAGGGAATGTTCTCACGGTATCAGCACTGTTTAACTGACCATTTCCAGCCCAGTCTTATGGTTTTTTCTTGCCCCTGTCACAAAAAGCACATCCCATTTTCGTGACACGTTTTTTTAATTTCCTATTTATAATCTTCCTCTTGTCCTAACTCTAACCATAACCATAGTGTAAGTGTCTACCCTCCCATAACCCCCAGACTCCCACGACCATCACCCCACATTTCATGTCCCCATCACAAAAAGTGTTCCATTTTTGTGTCCCTGGCACGAACCCATGGATTCATGTACTTTTCATAATGCCGCCACAAACTGCCATGAGACTGGTTGCCATTTCTACTCTACCCGAGTGTTGCAGCTGACCAAACAGTAACCTTAAGCACAACCTATTATCCTAACCTAAACCTTCCCCAGATGGAAACCTGATCCTGGGTTACTTTTGGCTCTGACACTGTCTGAACATTAGATAAGAGCTGAAGTCCGTTGTTACTGTGTTGGTCCAGAGGAGCACCCAACACATCTCCGTAATGCCAACCCTTTTCTCATTTGAACCCTAACCATATTTTGTGATACCATCACAAATTTTTTCATGACACATCATGAAAATCTACTCCATTTCGTGATGGTATCATAAACAATTTGATCAAATCTCTTTTTGTAACGGCATTAGGAACTTAGTGTGAGATCAGTTTGGTCAACCTAAACCATCGCAGATCTTACTAAGATGAAACTGAACAAGAAATTGTACCGCTTGACAGAGAGCAGAGAAGATGGTGCAGGAATCGTTCTTTCAATCTGCTGTTTCTTAACATACGCAGAACCAGTGATGGGGATAGAAAAGCTAATTACGTAAGTAATTAGCTAACAGTCAAGCTAACCCCCCCCGCCCCCCCAATGAATTAGCTTCTTGGCTAACTTTGAAACCATTATTGGAGCTTCAACTAACAACAAGGAACAAAGAGAATAAACCATTAGCTTCAACTAAATTAATTTCCACTCATTAACCGTCAAAAATGTTTGGAAACCCAAAAATTATATATGTTTGTTCCTGTTGGATCTTATATGCTAATAAAATGAACAAAGTCGACACATCAAGTGAAGGCAACAAGCATCGCCTCAAGGAGAGAATCAGGAGGTCAATCCATTATAAACACATAAATTATTAAATTATTAAAATTATTTTAACTGTTAATGTTTGTTATTCATTTAGTATTTTCTGTACTGTGAATAAACTATATGTTGAATGGAAACAACTGTTTAATTTTCATTTATTTAAGCACATTGTGATAATTAGCTCTCTGATTTTGTCATGCTAAACCTTTAAGGGGAACCCCCTGTTTACACGACAAGATATTCCAATTTCAGTTCATTCGGTCTATTTTTCAGGCTTTTAGAGTCCAGTAAACCAAGCAAAAACTACATTCATAAAATAAAACTTAGTGGTTAGTGGTTAGCAGTTAGCAGGTAGCAATAGCATCAGAAAAATGCTTGAACAGTTTTTCTTTTTAGGTTTATCACAGTTTATATTCAGTTAGCAGATTGGCGGTTATCAGCACAAGCTTTTAGGTTAGCTGCGCTCACTACTGCACAATGTGAATTTTATTATATGTTTTTTAAAGACAAAATTGAAGAATTTCCAAAGCAGAGTGAGTCGAGCTGAATGAAGTCAAGTCTCACGACCAATAGCACTTTTAAAGGTCTTAGTTAGTATTGCTGGGCCGGAACATGTTACTGTTTTTGGCTAAAAAGCCAAAATGAAGTTGTTTCTTTAATCTAAATCGAGAGTTATTTTGCAGTGTAAGACATTAGAAAAGAGACTTTCTCTTCCTCAACCTAAGTGCTTAACCTTAAAATGAAACTTACGGTAGTTGATTTTATCGCTGTGCACTTGTTCCGCTTTAACGTTCAGGCTTCCTAACTGATGTTGGCAGTTTGTCTTTGCCTGTGTTTAATTGACTTGTAACTGTTTTTCTGGAGGAACAATCACTGCTGATTATCATTAGAAAGGATTTCACAAAACTACACAATATCCCAAACACAAAGAATTCTTGTGCTCTAAGCATCACCGTGGCACCATTAGCTGTGGCTCCTGTTATCTTTATATTTAATTTCCTTAGAATTTAAAAGAGTGTATCATTGATATCACATGACAGACATTCGACAAGAGAAATTTTAAAGCAGATCTGGATCAGGATCTCACAGTAAAATATCAAGAATGATAAATAGTGATACTGACACAAAATCCAAGGATTGTTTGTTATCCTCCAGAGCACCATTATACAAATCCAAATTAAAAGAAAAAAAGAAACCGCAGTAATTCTTATATTTCATGATTTGTGAGATCAGCTTCATTTCATTTGTGTAATATATATCCATTCTTGCATATCAAGTTCCAAAAAAAAAGTTGGGACTCTACAGTGTGTGACATTCTAATGTTTTCATTCCTTTTCACAACACCGAAGATGCTTTACCATTTTGAATACTAAGCGATAAAGCATTTCAGGTGTTCAATACGGGATCAATGTTGTATTTTTCATTTCAAAATTCACCACACATATTTTAATTTTGTCTATGTTAGTTTTTAATCTGCTTATTTTTTTAAATAATTATATATTGCTATGCCCTGCTTTGTCTATGCTCGATCTCATCAGATCTCAGATGCTAAGCGGGGTAGGTCCTGATTTGTACTTGGATGAGAGACATCATAGGAAAACCAGGGGTTGTGTGTATGTTTCTCCAGGTGAAAATAGAATTGGATCCGGCTGACAGACAAAACAACATTCTCGACTGGGGACAGGTCAGGACTGCAGGAATGCCAATTCAGTACTGGGGATCCTATTCTTCCACAGCCAGACCTTTGTAATGTGTGCAGAATATGGTTTTGCATTGTCTTACAAATGCATGGACATCCATGGAAAAAATATTGTCTTGAAGGAACCATGCTGATCTAAAATCGCAACCCCATACAATGACAGTCCTTGGCTTTTGGATATGTTATTGACAACAGTCTGGCTGGTCCTTTTCATCTTAGGTCCACAACATACAGTTTCCCTTTCTTGCAAAAAAATAAAATAAAATAATATAATAATAAAGAAAAATCTGGAACACTGATTGATCTGACCACATTATATGTTTCCACAGTGTGATGGTCCAATAAAAATGCCTCTGAGCCCACAGAAGTTACCGTTGCTTCTGGACAAGGTTTCCACAAGGGTTTTTGCTCACAGTAAAGTTTTAAGTGACGTTTGTGGATGTAACTCTGAATTAGTGCTTAGTAGTGCTTGACAAAGGTGTCACGAAGGGTACTATCACACTGGGCTGCAACAGCCTGTGAACTGCCATTGCAAGGCAAATCGCTTGATTTTGGGTGATGCTCCCTTCACTTCAGTTGCACCTAGATTTTGAATTATTCAAAACTGGCAAGGCGACAAAGTTTCTCCCAGCGGTCATACTACTGATAGATCACACCTGTGTTAAAGGAATTGTCTCTTTTAAAAGAGAGCTGTACCAGACATAAAAATCAGTATGGAGCTGGAGCTAACACCATGGAATATCCCTGCATCACCTGCCATAAACCAGTCCACAATCATCACCTGTGACAGTGCTGTGTTTTAATAAATAATGAATGATTCTTCATATGTCTACGAATGGTCCATGTCTATAAATAGTCTTTTTTTTTTTTTTTTGTCTGTGAATGGTCCATAAACCGATTTGTTTGGTGTGCTTGTTGTGAGGAATATGTGGGATCAGTGAGGAAATATGATGAGATGCTTTCACTGAACGACACACTCTACTCAAATCCAGCTCTCCCACAGTGCACATTTGTGTCTTTAAACTGGGAAAATCTTCCTGTTAAATGCTGTGCCATGGAAACGTAAGGATATCTGTCCATCACAGCCAAAATGTAAGAGGACGGAGGAGGAAGTATCCATGCCAAATCGATGTGTAGATCCAACTTAGATCTGCTGTGGGAACCCTGAGTGAAAAAGCACAAGGGAACAACCAAAAGGACTTACAATGTTATTGTTGATTAAATCAAATCAAATAAAAGGACAAACACCCCCAAAGCACTGCTGGACACTGCTGCATCCTGGAGAAGAGGCTGGCCCAGTGCGTGGGTGAGTGCTGTAGGTGAGTGCACTGTATGCACTTTATTTATTTATTTTTTGGTTTGTTATTATTTTATGATTCATTTTATGTTATTTTGTCATTACTGGCTACAGTTAGGAGAATTTCCATAGTCTATTTGCATGGATAATAGAACTCCATATAGAAATGGGGTGTGCAACAGGTACATTCTGAGTGCTGTCCCAAACCCGAATAAACAAGTAAGGTTGCATCAGGAAGGAAATCTGGCATAAAACATGCCCAAATAAAGATGCAGAGTACAAATCGAATTTTCATACTGGATCGGTCAAGGCCCAGGTTAACAATGACCATCACAGGTGCTGTTGCCCAACATGGTGCCAGCGGAAATTGGGCTACTGCTGGGCAAAGAAGAAGAAGAGGAGGAGAATGTGCCCACAGACAGGGGAGAAGAGGAACACTAGAAGGGTGGAAGTGAGAGTCAGGACTTTGAATGTTGGCAGTATGACTGGGAAACGGAGCGAGCTGGCTGATATGATGGAGAGGAGAAAGGCAAACATATTGTGTGTGCAAGAGAAAAGGTGGAAGAGAATTAAGAACAGGAGCAGAGGCAGTGGGTTCAAGTTGTGTCATGGTGAGGATAGGAAGAGAAATGGTGTTGGGCTTATTTTAAAGGAAGAGTATATTAAGAGTGAGTTGGAGGTTAAGTGAGTGTCCAACAAGGTGATTAGTGTGAAGTTGCAAAATGAAGTGGTGATGACGAACATCATCAGTGCAGTATCGATTGGCCAGGCAAAGGGAGAGAGCTGGAAAGGATGTGCAGCACGTTAGGTTGGTAAAAGATACAGATGGTAATCTGCTGACAAGGGAGGGTAGTGTGTTGACAAAGTGGACGGAGTATTTTGAGGAGCTGATGAATGAAGAAAATGAGAGAGAGAAAAGGCTAGATGATGTGGAGAGAGTAAATCAGGAAGTGCAAGAGATTAGTAAGGATGAAGTGAGGGCAGCTATGAAGAGGATGAAGAGTGGAAAGGCAGTTGGTTCAGATGATATTCCAGTGGGGTCATGGAAATGTCTAGGAGAGATGGCAGTGGAGTTTCAAACCAGATTGTTTAATAAAATCTTGGAAAGTGAGAGGATGCTTCAGGAGCGGAGACAAAGTGTGTTGGTTCTTATTTTTAAGAACAAGGGTGATGAGCTGTGGTAACTACAGAGGCATAAGCTTGATCAGCCACAGCATGAAGTCACGGCAAAGAGTAAATGGTAAATGGACTGCGTTTATATAGCGCTTTTCCATCTGCATCAGACACTCAAAGTGCTTTACAATTATGCCTCATATTCACCCCTTCACACAAACACACACACACACACCAATGTCAGGGTGCTGCCATGCAAGGCACACACTGCACAC
Source organism: Thalassophryne amazonica (assembly GCF_902500255.1). NCBI lineage: Eukaryota > Metazoa > Chordata > Actinopteri > Batrachoidiformes > Batrachoididae > Thalassophryne > Thalassophryne amazonica. The sequence goes on from NC_047118.1 coordinate 73,442,284, forward strand.
TGGGAGCAGCTTGGGGATTACGGAGCTTGCCCAAGGGTCCTTAGTGATTTTCAGGACAGGCTTGGGCTTGAGCCAAGGATCCTTTGGTCTCAAGCCCAACCCTTAACCACTAGACCATCACCTCCCTAGTAGTAGAAGCTAGGCTTAGAAAACAGGTGATCTGTGAGCAGCAATATGGTTTCATGCTGAGAAAGAGCACCACAGATGCAATTTTTGTTTTGAGAATACTGATGGAGATGTGTGGAGAAGGCCAGAAGGAGTTACATTGTGTGTCTGTGGATTTAAAGAAAGACTATGACAGGGTGCTAATAGAAGAGTTGTGGTATTGTATAAGGAAGTCTGGAGTGACAGAGAAGTAGTAGGTGACTAGGAATGAGGCTCATTCAAGGTGGAGGTGGGATTACACCAAGGATCAGCGCTGAGTCCTTTCTTGTTCACAATGGTGATGGACGGTTCATGGAAGAAATCAGACAGGAGTCTCCAAGGACTATCATGTTTGCTGATGACATTGTGATCTGTAGTGACAGTAGAGAGCAGGTTCAGTCTAGCCTGGAAAGGTGGAGATATTCTCTGGAGAGGAGGGGAATGAAAGTCAGTATGAGCAAGACTGAGTACATCTGTGTGAATGCAAGTGAGCCCACTGGAATAGTATGGTTACAAGGAGTAGACGTGGTGAAAGTAGATGAGTGTAAATACTTGGGGTCAACTGTCCAAAGTAATGGAGTGTCTGGTAGAGAGGTGAAGAACAGAGTGCAGGCAGGGTGGGGTGGGTGGAGAAAGGTGGCAGGAGTGATTTGTGACTGAAGAATATCAGCAAGAGTGAAGGGGAAGTCTACAAGACAGTAGTGAGACCAGTTATGTTGTACAGCTTAGAGATGGCGGCACTAACAAAAAGACAAGAGGCAGAGCTGAAGATGTTGTGATTCACTTTGGGAGTGACAAGGATGGACGGGAATGAACATATCAGAGGGACAGCTCAGGTGGGACCATTTGGAGACAAAGTCAGAGAGGTGAGATTGAGAAAGTTTGGACATGTGCAGAGGAGGGACCCAGGTTATATAGGGAGAAGGATGTTGAAGATGGAGCCACCAGGGAGGAGGAGAAGAGGAAGGCCAAAGAGGAGGTTTATGGATGTAGTGAGGGAGGACATGCAGGTGGAAAAGTGTAAAGAGGAAGGTACAGAGGACAGGGTGAGATGGAAATGATTGATCTGCTGTGGCAACCCCGAACGGGAGCAGCCGAAAGAGGAAGATTCTCATGGATAATAGCAGGACAGTAATAGTTGAACATTTTGTGTGCAAATGTGTCATCATTTCAGCTGCAAGTGGGCACTTCAGTGAGATATCTACTGAGAAATTGTTGCTCGTTTGCATGTTTGGTCAATACTTTGCGTGTCCAACTGCTCTCTAGCAGTTGCAGCCCAGTGAGATACTACCTTAAGTAATCCAAATGGCATGTGGTTATATCAGCTATTGATGAATGACAAAGAGATCACATGTGTTCAGTTTCGGCTTGTGCCCCTAGCCCTTCATGCACTGCAGTTCCTCCAGATTCCTTGAATCATTTAAGGTAATTATGTGCAAATCCCTTCCAATGTTTCTTTGAGGATCATTCATTTTAAACATTTAAATAATTTTCTCACATATTTTTGTCAAACTGGAGATCCTCTGCCCATCTTTGTTCCTCAAAGACTCAGCCGTTTGTGAATACAGCCTTTATACCAAATCATGATTACAGTCACCTGTTTGGAATAACATTATTATTGAAGTATTTTTATCTCCTGATAGCCCTAAATTGCTTGTTCCATTTTTACCCAAGGCCATCAAATATGGCCATTGGGTATTGTGAAGGCTTTGTGTCCATCCGTCCATCCGTCCATCCTTCCATCTGTCCATCCTTCCAGCCATCTGTCCGTGTGTCTGTCCATCTGTCTGTGCTCAGCATAAGTCCAGTCTAATTACTGCCACAGTCTTCAAATTCAAAGGAAACATTCTTGGTACACAAACCTTGGACAAGTTCAAACATGGCTAACCCTGACCTATTTTAAGAGGTATTTAAAAGGTTAAAAGCTCACATTCTGTTTCATTCTGTTCTGTTTTTTTTTCTTCTTCTTCTTCTTTTTGAGGGGCAGGGTTGACAGCCAAACAGAGTAGAGCAGCATCAAGACGTCAGTGGCAGGTCTAGCTAGCTGCAAACTCAGTTGTGTAAATATAATCTCTTTGTCATATATCATGTAAAAGCTAGCGAGAAATAAACGCTTCCAAAAGTGATTGTAACCTGATAACACCTCTGGAGTGATTTAAAAGGCATTTTGCGGACATCAGCATGCATGCTAACTTCCGCTAACTCACAGCTAACTTCCACTCTTGTCAAAAGTTCATGTATCTGCACACGTACGCCTTCCTGGACACGCGTTAAACTGTAAATACAATATTGGTTATGATTGATTGACATAAGATAATAGGATCTTAATAATTAATGTAAATAACAATAAATGTGTGTGTATACAACCCCTGGTAAAAATTATGGAATCACCGGCCTCGGAGGATGTTCATTCAGTTGATTAATTTTGTAGAAAAAAAGCAGATCACAGACATGACACAAAACTAAAGTAATTTCAAATGGCAACTTTCTGGCTTTAAGAAACACTATAAGAAATCAAGAAAAAAAGATTGTGGCAGTCAGTAACGGTTACTTTTTTTAGACCAAGCAGAGGAAAAAAATATGGACTCACTCAATTCTGAGGAATAAATTATGGAATCACCCTGTAAATTTTCATCCCCAAAACTAACACCTGCATCAAATTACATCTGCTTGTTAGTCTGCATCTAAAAAGGAGTGATCACACCTTGGAGAGCTGTTGCACCAAGTGGACTGACATGAATCATGGCTCCAACACGAGAGATGTCAATTGAAACAAAGGAGAGGATTATCAAACTCTTAAAAGAGGGTAAATCATCACGCAATGTTGCAAAAGATGTTGTTGTGTCTAAACTCTGGACCAAATACAAACAACATGGGAAGGTTGTTAAAGGCAAACATACTGGTAGACCAAGGAAGACATCAAAGCGTCAAGACAGAAAACTTAAAGCAATATGCATCTTTGCATCTCATCTAATGAGTAGCAACTTAGGAGCTTCTAAACAACTCTCAAATTCGGGCAGTTTGTTGTATTTCCACGTTCACTTACCAGCCTTCCACGAGTCTTGTTCGGGTTCGGGTAGTAGGTTGGATTTGGAGGGCTCTCTGTTGGGACTGTTTACACAGAGACTGCTACCTGCTGCTTTGGACTTGAACTAACAGTCTTTTTCAAGACTTTTTTAGTTTTTTTACTTTTTTACTTTTTAATTTTTTTTAACTTTTTACTGTGCTCCAACGCCTAAGGAAGACCTCTAACGGTCGAAACATCGCGACGGAGCACTTTTATCAGCTAACTTTTATTAGCGTTGGCAGGCTAACTAGCTTGCTAACGCTTTCGTTTTTATTTTATTTTTTTTTATTTTATTTTAGCACCGTTGTCGTGCGTTGCCTGTGCTGCTTCATGGCCTGTTTGGTGCCTTGATTGGGGCACTCCTTCTGCTGAGTCACCTTTGGATTATTTGCACATTATTTACTTTGTGTGTTTTTGGGAATCCGCTAGCTTAGCGTAGCTACTAGCTCTTAGCCGATTTAGCATGGCGGCTTCTCCTGTCTCTCCCGCACTTTTCTGCTCTGGGTGTGAAATGTTTAGTTATTCCTCGGCCTCCTTTAGCAGTAACGGTACTTGTAATAAGTGCAGCTTATTCGTAGCTTTGGAGGCCAGGCTGGGCGAAGTGGAGGCTCGGCTCCGCACCGTGGAAAATTCTACAGCTAGCCAGGCCCTTGTAGTCGGTGCGGACCAAGGTAGCTTAGCCGCCGTTAGTTCCCCCCTGGCAGATCCCGTGCAGTCGGGAAAGCAGGCTGACTGGCTGACTGTGAGGAGGAAGCGTAGCCATAAACAGAAGCCCCGTGTACACCGTCAACCCGTTCACATCTCTAACCGTTTTTCCCCACTCGACGACACACCCGCCGAGGATCAAACTCTGGTTATTGGCGACTCTGTTTTGAGAAATGTGAAGTTAGCGACACCAGCAACCATTGTCAATTGTCTTCCGGGGGCCAGAGCAGGCGACATCGAAGGACATTTGAAATTGCTGGCTAAGGCTAAGCGTAAATTTGGTAAGATTGTAATTCACGTCGGCAGTAATGACACTCGGTTACGCCAATCGGAGGTCACTAAAATTAACATTAAATCGGTGTGTAACTTTGCAAAAACAATGTCGGACTCTGTTGTTTTCTCTGGGCCCCTCCCCAATCAGACCGGGAGTGACATGTTTAGCCGCATGTTCTCCTTGAATTGCTGGCTGTCTGAGTGGTGTCCAAAAAATGAGGTGGGCTTCATTGATAATTGGCAAAGCTTCTGGGGAAAACCTGGTCTTGTTAGGAGAGACGGCATCCATCCCACTTTAGAGGGAGCAGCTCTCATTTCTAGAAATCTGGCCAATTTTTTTGGATCCTCCAAACTGTGACTGTCTAGCGTTGGGACCAGGAGGCAGAGCTGTGGTCTTATACACCTCTCTGCAGCTTCTCTCCCCCTGCCATCCCCTTATTACCCCATCCCCGTAGAGACGGTGCCTGCTCCCAGACCACCAATAACTAGCAAAAATCTATTTAAGCATAAAAATTCAAAAAGAAAAAATAATATAGCACCTTCAATTGCACCACAGACTAAAACAGTTAAATGTGGTCTATTAAACATTAGGTCTCTTTCTTCTAAGTCCCTGTTGGTAAATGATATAATAATTGATCAACGTATTGATTTATTCTGCCTAACAGAAACTTGGTTACAGCAGGATGAATATGTTAGTTTAAATGAGTCAACACCCCCGAGTCACACTAACTGTCAGAATGCTCGTAGCACGGGCCGGGGCGGAGGATTAGCAGCAATCTTCCATTCCAGCTTATTAATTAATCAAAAACCTAGACAGAGCTTTAATTCATTTGAAAGCTTGTCTCTTAGTCTTGTCCATCCAAATTGGAAGTCCCAAAAACCAGTTTTATTTGTTATTATCTATCGTCCACCTGGTCGTTACTGTGAGTTTCTCTGTGAATTTTCAGACCTTTTGTCTGACTTAGTGCTTAGCTCAGATAAGATAATTATAGTGGGCGATTTTAACATCCACACAGATGCTGAGAATGACAGCCTCAACACTGCATTTAATCTATTATTAGACTCTATCGGCTTTGCTCAAAAAGTAAATGAGTCCACCCACCACTTTAATCATATTTTAGATCTTGTTCTGACTTATGGTATGGAAATAGAAGACTTAACAGTATTCCCTGAAAACTCCCTTCTGTCTGATCATTTTTTAATAACATTTACATTTACCCTGATGGACTACCCTGCAGTGGGGAATAAGTTTCATTACACTAGAAGTCTTTCAGAAAGCACTGTAACTAGGTTTAAGGATATGATTCCTTCTTTATGTTCTCTAATGTCATATACCAACACAGAGCAGAGTAGCTACCTAAACTCTGTAAGGGAGCTAGAGTATCTCGTCAATAGTTTTACATCCTCATTGAAGACAACTTTGGATGCTGTAGCTCCTCTGAAAAAGAGAGCTTTAAACCAGAAGTGTCTGACTCCGTGGTATAACTCACAAACTCGTAGCTTAAAGCAGATAACCCGTAAGTTGGAGAGGAAATGGCGTCTCACTAATTTAGAAGATCTTCACTTAGCCTGGAAAAAGAGTTTGTTGCTCTATAAGAAAGCCCTCCGTGAAGCTAGGACATCTTTCTACTCATCACTAATTGAAGAAAATAAGAACAACCCCAGGTTTCTTTTCAGCACTGTAGCCAGGCTGACAAAGAGTCAGAGCTCTATTGAGCTGAGTATTCCATTAACTTTAACTAGTGATGACTTCATGACTTTCTTTGCTAACAAAATTTTGACTATTAGAGAAAAAATTACTCATAACCATCCCAAAGATGTATCGTTATCTTTGGCTGCTTTCAGTGATGCCGGTATTTGGTTAGACTCTTTCTCTCCGATTGTTCTGCCTGAGTTATTTTCATTAGTTACTTCATCCAAACCATCAACATGCTTATTAGACCCCATTCCTGCCAGGCTGCTCAAGGAAGTCCTACCATTATTTAATGCTTCAATCTTAAATATGATCAATCTATCTTTGTTAGTTGGTTATGTACCACAGGCCTTTAAGGTGGCAGTAATTAAACCATTACTTAAAAAGCCATCACTTGACCCAGCTATCTTAGCTAATTATAGGCCAATCTCCAACCTTCCTTTTCTCTCAAAGATTCTTGAGAGGGTAGTTGTAAAACAGCTAACTGATCATCTGCAGAGGAATGGTCTATTTGAAGAGTTTCAGTCAGGTTTTAGAATTCATCATAGTACAGAAACAGCATTAGTGAAGGTTACAAATGATCTTCTTATGGCTTCGGACAGTGGACTTATCTCTGTGCTTGTTCTGTTGGACCTCAGTGCTGCTTTTGATACTGTTGACCATAAAATTTTATTACAGAGATTAGAGCATGTCATAGGTATTAAAGGCATTGCGCTGCGGTGGTTTGAATCATATTTGTCTAATAGATTACAGTTTGTTCATGTAAATGGGGAATCTTCTTCACAGACTAAAGTTAATTATGGAGTTCCACAAGGTTCTGTGCTAGGACCAATTTTATTCACTTTATACATGCTTCCCTTGGGCAGTATTATTAGACGGTATTGCTTAAATTTTCATTGTTACGCAGATGATACCCAGCTTTATCTATCCATGAAGCCAGAGGATACACACCAATTAGCTAAACTGCAGGATTGTCTTACAGACATAAAGACATGGATGACCTCTAATTTCCTGCTTTTAAACTCAGATAAAACTGAAGTTATTGTACATGGCCCTACAAATCTTAGAAGCATGGTGTCTAACCAGATCGTTACTCTGGATGGCATTTCCCTGATCTCTAGTAATACTGTGAGAAATCTTGGAGTTATTTTTGATCAGGATGTGTCATTCAAAGCGCATATTAAACAAATATGTAGGACTGCCTTTTTGCATTTACGCAATATTTCTAAAATCAGAAAGGTCTTGTCTCAGAGTGATGCTGAAAAACTAATTCATGCATTTATTTCCTCTAGGCTGGACTATTGTAATTCATTATTATCAGGTTGTCCTAAAAGTTCCCTAAAAAGCCTTCAGTTGGTTCAGAATGCTGCAGCTAGAGTACTGACGGGGACTAGCAGGAGAGAGCATATCTCACCCGTGTTGGCCTCTCTTCATTGGCTTCCTGTTAATTCTAGAATAGAATTTAAAATTCTTCTTCTTACTTATAAGGTTTTGAATAATCAGGTCCCATCTTATCTTAGGGACCTCGTAGTACCATATTACCCCATTAGAGCGCTTCGCTCTCAGACTGCGGGCTTACTTGTGGTTCCTAGGGTTTGTAAGAGTAGAATGGGAGGCAGAGCCTTCAGCTTTCAGGCTCCTCTCCTGTGGAACCAGCTCCCAATTCAGATCAGGGAGACAGATACCCTCTCTACTTTTAAGATTAGGCTTAAAACTTTCCTTTTCGCTAAGGCTTATAGTTAGGGCTGGATCGGGTGACCCTGGACCATCCCTTGGTTATGTTGCTTTAGACGTAGACTGTGGGGGGTTCCCATGATGCACTGTTTCTTTCTTTTTTTGCTCCGTATGCATCACTCTGCATTTAATCATTAGTGATCGATCTCTGCCCCCCTTCTCGGCATGTCTTTTTCCTGGTTCTTTCCCTCAGCCCCAACCAGTCTCAGCAGAAGACTGCCCCTCCCTGAGCCTGGTTCTGCTGGAGGTTTCTTCCTGTTAAAAGGGAGTTTTTCCTTCCCACTGTGGCCAGGTGCTTGCTCATAGGGGGTCGTTTTGACCGTTGGGGTTTTTCATGGTTATTGTATGGCCTTGCCTTGCAATATGGAGCACCTTGGGGCAACTGTTTGTTGTGATTTGGCGCTATATAAGAAAAAAGTTGATTGATTGATTGATTGATATGTCTCAAAAATCGAAAATGCACAACAAAACAAATGAGGAACAAATGGGAGGAAACTGGAGTCAACGTCTGTGACCGAACTGTAAGAAACCGCCTAAAGGAAATGGGATTTACATACAGAAAAGCTAAACGAAAGCCATCATTAACACCTAAACAGAAAAAAACAAGGTTACAATGGGCTAAAGAAAAGCAATCGTGGACTGTGGATGACTGGATGAAAGTCATATTCAGTGATGAATCTCGAATCTGCATTGGGCAAGGTGATGATGCTGGAACTTTTGTTTGGTGCCGTTCCAATGAGATTTATAAAGATGACTGCCTGAAGAGAACATGTAAATTTCCACAGTCATTGATGATATGGGGCTGCATGTCAGGTAAAGGCACTGGGGAGATGGCTGTCATTACATCATCAATAAATGCACAAGTTTACGTTGATATTTTGGACACTTTTCTGATGTTTGAGGATGATGAAATCATTTGTCAAGAAGATAATGCATCTTGCCATAGAGCAAAAACTGTGAAAACATTCCTTGCAAAAAGACACATAGGGTCAATGTCAACGAGCAGATGTGATTTGATGCAGGTGTTAGTTTTGGGGATGGAAATTTGGGGTGATTCCATAATTTATTCCTCAGAATTGAGTGATTCCATATTTTTTTTCCTCTGCTTGGTCTAAAAAAGTAACCGTTACTGACTGCCATAATCTTTTTTTCTTGATTTCTTATAGTGTTTCTTAAAGCCAGAAAGTTGCCATTTGAAATGACTTTAGTTTGTGTCATGTCTGTGATCTGCTTTTTTTCTACAAAATTAAACAACAGAATGAACATCCTCCGGGGACGGTGATTCCATAATTTTTGCCAGGGGTTGTATACAAGGTTGGGTAGGATTACTTTGAAAGAATACATATGGATTACATGCATGTATGTACATACATTTGGATTACTTGTAACCTGATTACTTTTGGATTACATTTCAAAGTAATCCTACCCAACCCTGTGGAAACCATTCGGAAAATTCACATGGCTTTCGGTGAAAATTTTATGGGCTTCACAGAGATTAAGGAGTGTTACCGCTTTAAGGATGGCCCACAATGGCGCACGGCACGCCGCGCTCTGAGCCGCAATCGACAGGCTGAAACCACCATTTCATTTCTAAACGGATGGCTGTATGGATCCGGGACCATCGTGTGTAATTTCTCTGGTTATCACAAGAGCTGGCCATCAGCCATTTTCTGGCAGATTTCACTTTTAACAAGAGATTTTGTCATGGAAAGCCGTGCGGAGGCTTCGGCGTCACGACGGATTTGCTGATGGCGCAAGACAAAGAACACCTCCGTTTTGGAGTGTCAGAGGACAAGTTGGGACATGCCCAGCTCTCCACAATTTCTCTTATACTCACTCGACTGGTAAGCACTGAAAGCCAAGATAGGCATGTCCCAACTTGTCTTTGTGTTCTTTGTCTCGCTCCATCAGCAAATCCGTTGTGATGGAACAAAGCCCAAATCATTCCGCCATTTCCTTGCAATGAAAAAACGACGAGAGGGGTGGACCAGTGCTCAACCAAAGCGTGCCCACAGGTGAATGACGCAACCGACAGGCGTGGAAAAACTCATGCATGCGCACGAAGGTTCAAGCTTGGCTGACGTAAAAACATATGAATCAAATCCATATATTTTTTGCATAAAATAAAAAGGTCAGATACTTTTCTCACAGACCTCGTATATATATATATATATATATATATATATATATATATATTTTTTTTTTTTTTTTTTTTTTTTTTTTTTTTTTTTGCACTGTGATATAAATTAAAGAACTGCAAATTATAAAGAGACAATGCTCTTATGGCTGAGGGTATTTGTGCATGGCGGTTTTTTAAGTGTTGCAGGAATAGATGTATTTTAATGAAAGAAGTAAAGATGATCAACAGGGGTGGGGGTGGGGGTACATTTGTCATACTCTGTCAGTTGTTTCTGTTTTGCCATTGTACTTTTTTTTTCCGTCCTCCCATCACAAAATGATAACAATTTTTGTGACTAGGTTTTTTTTAAACTCACTATTACTAACCCTACTCCACCCCCCAAACCTAACCTTAACCATAACCTAACCCTACTCTTTCCCCTAACCCTAACCATACCCCCCCCCCCCACACACACACACACACACACACACACACTTCATTTTTAATTCCGTGCACCCGTCACAGAATGAATTAGAATAAATTTGTGCTCCCATGATGAAAATTTTGCACTTTTCGTGAAAATATGACGAACCAGTAGATTAATGTATATTTCGCGCTGCTGAATTATGACATATCGTGAGACTGGATTGATTTTAAGATATGTTTGCACTGGAATATTTCTGGAAACTTCCTCAGTCATTTCTTCTCAGTTTGGGGGAATGTCCTCACAGCTGCAGAGGTTAGAAACTGATGTGCGATGGATTACCCAGCATCTGTCCCTGCAGCTACTTTTGTAACTCTTTAGTTAGTGCAGATCATCATGATCATCAGCAGCAGCAAATGAGTCCATAACACCCTCTGGAATCAATTCCCTCCAACATGTCCAGCATGTAGAGGATCGATTTCTTCTCGGGGCTGAGTGATGCCTGCTAAAGAGCTGAGGAGATCTAGCAGGAGGTGTTTTTGTCACATGACAACATGAGTGTTTTGCATGTGGGCCGTGTATAATAACCTACAGAACCATCCATTACCGTCCGAGCTGTGCTATAACCGCCGCTGTCACCCAAGACAACAAACCAGTCAGAGGGGAGGGGCAGACGGAGAAGAGCTGTGAATTGTGGTGATGTGTGTGTGAGTGAGTCAGAAGAAGATTTGTCTTTCTCATCTTTAGGTGAAGCAGCAGTAGGGATAGGGGCACAGAGACAGCATTCGGAGGGTGGGAGGGAAGAAGTGGGTGTGGCAGATAGGAAGGGAGAGACTAAAAAACGAGGATCCGTGAATGATTCAAAAGATGACTGGGGGAAGGTTTGGCAAACCAGCACCTCCATAAAATCACTGTGCCTCCTTACCAGACAACCCCCCCATGTACAGACTGCCAGCTGCTCCTGGTCTGTCTCTGGAGGATGAGACTTTGTTCTGGACTGAGATCTAGACAAGATCTGTATCCAAAGGAACTCCAGTGTCACTGCCATTTGCTGTCAGGATGAATTCGATCTCTCCTCTCTTCATCACCATCTCAGTCTATGTGCTGTTATTTTCTGCAGGTGGTGGAAGATCGAGAAGCTTGTTTGCTGTTGCACTCTGTGAGTAAGGATATTTAGTTGGATTTCCTCTTGAGTCCCTCTGAATTCTGTTGCCACAAAGGGCAGGGAGGGGGTACTGGAATGGCTGAGTAACTCCAGAAATAATACATTCATTCTTTCATTTATTTTCTATCCATGCAGCAGAGAAGGTGATTGACTGCAATCTGCCATCCCTACAAGACCTGTGCACCTCCAGGGCCCCGAGGTGAACAAGGAAGATGGTCAATCCCTCTCACCCAGGACACAAACATTTTGTTACCCTCCCCTCTGGCAGATGGCTGAGGTCCATCAGGACTAAAACCTCAAGACACCAAAGCAGCTTCTTTCCATCTGCAGCTAGATTTAAAAATAATGTCAGAGACCCCATTTACCCTCCGCCCCCCCACTCCCACAAAGTACAGACTGAACATCATCTGCGTGCCTGCACAGCCCCATTCCACCATTCCACTATATCTATTTGATGGGACATTTAGCTTCGCCCATTTGTCTATTTGACTCATTTACTTCTTCTTATTTTTTTCCTTTTCTTTTTATTGTTGTTTATGCACCAGTGACACCAGATCAAATTCCTTGTATGTGAGAACTTACTTGGCAATAAATTTGATTCTGATTCTGACACCTGCTGTCTCCAATCAAGGGTAACTTGGGGGGTGGAGCCTATCCCAGCAGTCACAAGGAGTGAGGCAGGGTACATCCTGGACAGGAAGCCAGTCTGTATGTCTGTCTGTTGCAGGGAGACATATAGGCAAACAAACACACTCACGCCCGCAAGGACACCAATTTAAAGTTTGCAGTCCACTTGACTTGCCTCTTTGGATGTGGGAGGATGCTGGAGCACCCAGAGAGAACCCACGCAAACACAGGGAGAACATGTAAACTCCACACAGAAAGGTCACAGACGGGAATCGAACCCATGACCTTCTCGCTGTGAGGCAACAGTGTTAACCACTAAGCCGCCAGGCTGCCCATTTTGAATCAGTCTGATTCAAAATCTTTTCTTTTATCTCTTTGTTATGGACTTATCCCGTTCTTGATATTTTAAGAAACAGCCTTCTGACATCACTGTGACCCTTATTTACACATGTTGGTGAAAGAATTATGGTATTTATGTCAGCCTGCTCTGTGATGTCACACATTTAAACTCCACCTCTGTGGTTTGATGGATGTAATCATGTTTGACCATCGTTACCAGCGATGGTCAAACATGATTACAAAGGCCCAAGTCTTTAGGACCTGGTCCTTCCTGTCTTACTGTGTGGTTGTGAGACTCGGAAACCAACCAGTGACCTATAAGACTGGATGTCTTTGGTACGAAGTCTACATGATGAAACTTTGACGAATGAACACATCAAATATTAATTGTTATCAATCATCTTTGAACGTGTATAACATGAGAAACAACTCAAGTGTACGTTTACCGAGAGTACTGAACAGAAAAACATATGTGCACCCAAGAATATACTAGAGACAGAGAAAGAGAGAGAGAGACAGTGATAGAGAGAGACAGAAGAGGAGAGAGAGAGAGAGACAGAGAGAGACAGAGACAGAGAGACAGAAAAGGAGACAGAGAGAGAGACAGAGCCAGAGACAGAGAGACAGAAAAGGAGACAGAGAGAGAGAGAGAGAGAGACAGAGACAGAGACAGAGACAGAGAGAGAGAGACAGAGCCAGAGACAGAGAGACAGAAAAGGAGACAGAGAGAGAGAGAGAGAGAGAGAGAGAGAGAGAGAGAGAGAGAGACAGAGACAGAGAGAGAGAGACAGAGCCAGAGACAGAGAGAGAGACAGAGAGACAGAAAAGGAGACAGAGAGAGAGAGACAGAGCCAGAGAGAGAGACAGAGACAGAAAAGGAAACAGAGAGAGAGAGACAGAAAAGGAGACAGAGAGACAGAGACAGAGAGACAGAAAAGGAGACAGAGACAGAGAGACAGAAAAGGAGACAGAGAGAGAGACAGAGAAAGAGACAGAGAGACAGAAAAGGAGACAGAGCCAGCGAGAGAGACAGAGACAGAGACAGAGACAGAGAGACAGAAAAGAGAGAGAGAGAGAGACAGAAAAGGAGACAGAGACAGAGAGACAGAAAAGGAGACAAAGAGAGAGAGAGAAAAGGAGACAGAGACAGAGAGAGAGAGAGAGACAGAGAGAGAGATAGAAAAGGAGACAGAGAGAGAGAGAGAGACAGAGACAGAGAGACAGAAAATGAGACAGAGAGAGACAGAAAAGGAAACAGAGAGAGAGAGACAGAAAAGGAGACAGAGAGAGAGAGAGAGAGAGACAGAAAAGGAGACAGAGAGAGAGAGAGAGAGAGAGAGAGAGACAGAAAGAGACAGAGCCAGACAGACAGACAGAAAAGGAAACAGAGAGAGAGAGAGACAGAAAAGGAGACAGAGACAGAGAGAGAAGAGACCGAGACAAGAAAAGGAGACAGAGAGTAGGCGAGACAGAGAGACAGAAAGAACAGAAGAGAGAGAGAAGAAAAGGAGACAGAGCCAGAGAGACAGAAAGGAGACAGAGAGAGAGACAGAGAGAGAGACAGAGAGACAGAAAAGTATAACATAGAGAGAGAGAGCGACAGTAAACAGATGACAGAAAAGGAGACGAGACATAGAGGACAGAGACATAGCGACAGCAAGGAGACAACGAGAGAGAGAGAGACAGAAACAGAGAGACGAAAGGAGCAGAGAGCGACAGAGACGTAAAAGAGACAGAGAGACGAAGGGCCGAGACAGACAGAGACAGACACAGAAAGGAGACAGAGAGAGAGAGACAGAAAAGGAGACAGAGAGAGAGAGAAGGAGACAGAGAGAGAGACAGAGACAGAGACAGAGAGACAGAAAAGGAGACAGAGAGAGAGACAGAGAGAGAGAGAGACAGAAAAGGAGACAGAGAGAGAGACAGAGACAGACAGAGACAGAAAAGGAGACAGAGAGAAAAAAGGAGACAGGGAAGAGATACAGAGACAGAAAGGAGACAGAGAGAGAGAGACAGAGAGAAAAAAGGAGACAGGGAAGAGACAGAGAGACAGAAAAGGAGACAGAGAGAAAAAAGGAGACAGGGAAGAGACAGAGAGACAGAAAAGGATACAGAGAGAGAGAGACAGAGAGAAAAAAGGAGACAGGGAAGAGACAGAGAGACAGAAAAGGAGACAGAGAGAGACAGAGAGAAAAAAGGAGACAGGGAAGAGACAGAGAGACAGAAAAGGAGACAGAGAGAGACAGAGAGAGACAGAGAGAAAAAAGAGACAGGGAAGAGACAGAGAGACAGAAAATGAGACAGAGAGAGACAGAGAGAAAAAAGGAGACAGGGAAGAGACAAATAGACAGAAAAGGAGACAGAAAGAGAGACAGAGAGACAGAGACAGAGAGAGATAGACAGAAAAGGGGACAGAGAGACAGAGACAGAGAGACAGTAAAGGAGACAGAGACAGAGAGAGACAGAGAGAGAGACAGAGAGAGAGAGAGAGAGAGAGAAAAAAGGAGACAGGGAAGAGACAGAGAGACAGAAAAGGAGACAGAGAGAGACAGAGAGAAAAAAGGAGACAGAGAGAGAGACAGAGAGAGAGAGAGAGAAAGAGATAGACAGAAAAGGAGACAGAGAGAGAGACAGAGAGAGAGAGAGAATGAGAGAGAGAGAGAGAGAGAGAGAGAGAGAGAGAGAGACAGAAAAGGAGACAGAGAGAGACAGAGACAGAAAAGGAGACAGAGAGAGAGACAGAGAGAGACAGAGAGAAAAAAGGAGACAGGGAAGAGACAGAAAAGGAGACAGAGAGAAAAAAGGAGACAGGGAAGAGACAGATAGACAGAAAAGGAGACAGAGAGAGAGAGAGAGAGACAGAAAAGGAGACAGAGAGAGAGACAGAAAAGGAGACAGAGACAGAGAGAGAGAGAGAGAGACAGAGAGACCGAAAAGGAGACAGAGAGACAGAGACAGAGAGACAGAAAAGGAGAGAGAGAGAGAGACAGATGGACAGGAACATGGACGGAGAGATTGATATTGTCGTAAAGCTGCCTGCTGTAGCCGATGGCCCTGCACCATGATGTGTTAAATTGCTGGCCGGTGTGCGTGTGCCTGTCCGCCATGATGAACGCCGCTCACACGGAAACAGTGACCCAAACGGTTACACACTAATATCACAAACCTTTCTCTCTCTGTCTGCCTCTCCTTGCAATTTCATCCTAATAGTTCCAGAAATTGACCTCTCACATATCCCAAAGGCACGTTATTACATTTCCCGAAGTCGTATTTCACAGGCCCGACCTCCCCCACCCACCCTGAGCCTTCTACCCCATCTCACCGAGGCCGGCAACAGCAACACGCCAATTAATGGGCTTGTTCAGCCAGCGTTATAACTTAATAAACGTGGAGGGTAATAACTTTCCCCGTGTGGAGCAGCAGCACAAGGACTGAAGTGTAATCTTGTAGTTTATTCTGGACGGCTGCCCGGCTCCACTAACACAAAGACGAGCTGTGCTGCCGCCATGCCCTCAGCGCCACATTTAGACCGTGAGCATCAGTCAATAAGAAATGATCAGCAGCTCTTACGATAATCAATAAATCATTTTAGGCTGTAGTGAAGACAAAATATCAAATGTTAATATCCAGCGTTTGAGCTCCTCAAATATGAAGAGCTGCTTCTTCTCTGTTTTATGATAAACAGATTTTAAACGGTTTGGACTTTGAGGGCAATAAATGACTTAAGCTGCTCTTAAACCATATGCATTTAAAACTGGTTTAGGTATGAATTAATGTTTTTAGTTGCTTCAAATGGCTCCAAAGCAAAATTTGTTTGACATTACTTGGTTTTCCCTGGTTTAAAGTGCACCATATCAAAGATGATAAGATGGTTTACTTTTGAACTGCGTCAAATTCCGGGAAACCAGATTGCTCTGTTTTGTTTTGGGCTTCTTCTTCTCTTTTTTTTTTTTTTTTTTTTCTCAAAAATTTTTGAGCTCCTCAAAGATGAAGATTCTTCTCTGTTTGAATTTTGATAAACTAGTTTTAAATGTTTTGTCACTGAGGACAATAAAAGGGCTTCAAACTGTTTTTAACCAACATTTGGTTTAAAGTACTTTGGGAGAAAATTTACTGTTTGTAGTTGCTCCAAATGGCTCCAAACCAAAATCAGTTTAACATTATTTGGATTTTGGTAGGTTTAAACTGTACCACACCAACAATCTTAAACTGGTTTACTTTTTAAAAAGTGTCAAAATGGTTTTTAACCCCAGGAAACCAGATATTATTCAGCTGTTGATGTTGTTGTTGTTTGATTCTTTGTTTCAAATATTTGCGCTCCTTAAAGACAAATAATAGCTTCTCTCTTTGAGTTGGGATCAAATGGTTTCAAACAGTTTTGACATTGGGATAATAAACTAGTTTAAACTGACTTTAGACCACATTTGTTTAAAACTAGTTTGGGAAAGTATATATTCTGTATTTAGTTTAGCTTACTTCAAATTGATCCAAACCAACATCTGTTTGACATAATTTAGTTTTTTGTATGTTTAAACTCTACGGAACCAATGACCTTAAACTGGTTTACTTTTAAACAGTGTAAAAATGGTTTTGAACTCCAGGAAACCAAATATTACTCAGTTGTTTTATTGTTGTTGTTGTTGTTTGATTCCTTGTTTCAAATATTTGAGCTCCTTAAAGACAAAGAATTGCTTCTTCTCTGTTTGAGTTGGTATAAACTGGTTTCAAACGGTTTTGACATTGGGACAATAAACTGGTTTAAACTGATTTCAGACCACATTTGTTTAAAACTAGTTTGGGAAAGTATTTCTATATTTAGTTTAGTTTACTTCAAACTGCTCCAAACCAGCATCTGTTTGACATCATTTTTTTTTTTTTTTTTTTTTTTTTTTTGTAGGTTTAAACTGTATGGGACCAGTGATCTTAAACTGGTTTACTTTTGAACAGTATCAAAATGGTTTTGAAGTCCAGGAAACCAGATATGACTTTGTTTTGATTTGGGCTTCTTCTTCTTTTTTTTTTTTTTTTTTTTTTTTTTTGTTTCTTAAAAATTTTTGAGCTCCCCAAAGATGAAGATTCTTCTCTGTTTGAATTTTGATAAACTGGTTTTAAATGTTTTGTCACCAAGGACAATAAATTGATTCGATCTGTTTTTAACCAACATTTGGTTAAAAGTAATTTGGGAGAACATTTATTGTTTGTAGTTGCTCCAAATGGCTCTAAACCAAAATCAGTTTGACATAATTTGGTTTTCGGTAGGTTTAAACTGTACCAGACCAACGAGCTTAAACTGGTTTACTTTTAAAAAATGTCAAAATGATTTTTAACTCCAGGAAACCAGATATTATATTATATTACTATTATTGTTTTGTTGTTGTTTGATTCTTTGTTTCAAATATTTGAGCTCCTTAACAACAAAAAATTGCTTCTTCTCTGTTTGAGTTGGGATAAACTGGTTTTAAATGGTTTTGACATTGGGAGAATAAACTGGTTTGAACTGATTTTAAACCACATTTGTTTGAAACTAGTTTGAGAAAGTATTCCGGCATTTAGTTTAGTTTAGTTCAAATGGCTTCAAACCAACATCTGTTTGACATAATTTGGTTCTGGGTTGGGATTACTTTAAAACTATATCAAACAGGTTTTAAAATCCAGGAAGTCAGACATTACTAGTTGTTTTGTTCTGATTCTAAAAACCTCATAACCAGCAGTAAATTTTCCTGAATATTTTTAATCTGCTAAATGTGAAAATTAAACAGTTTTTAAGTGGCGCTGTTCTGCACCCAGGACTCACTGAAATGTGTTTTAAGGCGCTTCAGATGCTTTGTTCTGTTCGAACAGAACAGCAGCAGGTGGAACACTAATGCGGCTCTTCCATCTCGGACCCAGACTCAACTTCACCTGCTTCTGTTCCACTTTTAAACAGCTTTGAGTTTTAAACAGTTTAAAATCTTTTACAGACCACATTAATTTTTCAAGGTTGTCATCTTGCAAACAACAACAAAATAAACAGACTGCATTTATATAGCGCTTTTCCATCTGCATCAGACACTCAAAGCGCTTTACAAATAATGCCTCACATTCAGCCGGATGTCAGGGTGCAGCCATACAAGGCGCTCACTACACACCGGGAGCAATAGGGGATTAAAGACCTTGCCCAAGGGCCCTTAGTGATTTTCCAGTCAGGCTGGGATTTGAACCGAGGATCTTTTGATCTCAAGCCCAACACTTTAACCACTAGACCATCACTTCCCCTGACAAACTGATTTTAGCTAGTTTTAACAGGTTAAATTGGAGATAACCTGATCGTAAAAACAAGAATATTGTGGACTTTTGTTTCCTGAAAGTGCAGTTTGAAGATGTTTGGGTTATTTTGAGGGTTTTCTTCTTTGTCTTCTTCTTCTTTGGAGATATGTTATTACCTGAGGCCATCAAATGGCCATCGGGTATTGTGAAGGCTTTGCATCCGTCCATCTGTCTGTGCTCAGCATAAGTTCAGTCCTATTACTGCCACAGTCTTCAAATTCACAGGAAACATTCTTGGGACACAGACCTTGGACAAGTTCAAAGATGGCTAACCTGGACCTATTTTAAGAGGTATTTTAAGAGGTTACAGAGCCACATTCTGCACTCAAAAATACTGATGCATTGGATGAACTCAATTCAATTATGAGCAGGATTTCCATCTAATAAATATATGTAGCCCCAACTCAAATGAAGCACATCCATGCAAGATAATTGTATTTGAGTTCATCCAGGGAGTCATTTGTTTGTGTGATACACTCAAAAAACTGACTCATTGGATGTGTTCTATCTAATAAATATATGTAGTCCCAACTAAATTAAATTACATTGTCTTGCATGAATGTGCTATGTTTGAGTTGGGGCTACATATATTGATTAGATGGAAATCCTGCACATAACTGAATTGAGTTCATCCGATGAGCCATTTTTTTGAGTGTGTTTCAATCTGTCCCATTTTGTTTTTGAGTGGCAGGGGTGACAGCGAATCAGAGCAGAGCTGCACCATGACGTCAGTGGCTGGCCCCTCCATAACCGCTTTGTTTTATGCATTTATATACATGTCTCTCACATATTATGTAAAAGCTAGCAAGAAATAAACACTTCTAAAACTGAAAATGCCATTTTTGGAACCCAGTAACACCTCTGAACATATTTACAAGACATTTCGCGGACATTAGCATGGTGACGTCACAGGCTGGTAGCTAGCATTTCATTAATGTGCAAATATATCCTCTTTGTCATATATTATATAAATACTTCTAAAACAGAAAACGCTGTTTTTGCAACCTCATAACACCTCTGGAGTCATTTACAAGACATTTTGTGGACATTAGCATGCCCGCTAACTTCTGCTAACTCAAAGCTAACTTCCCATTGAGTTAAGTTTGTCTCATTAATACCTGCAAATGCACAGAGGGTGATCTACAAATATTCCTTGATTTGCACAACTTCCACTCTTGTCAAAAGCTCATGTACATGCACACGCAAGGTCTCCTGCTGATGCCATTAGCATGTAAATATTGTTTTTGATTGATTGATTGATTGATTGATTGATTGATTGATTGAGGGACTTTATTGAACATGTATAAATTATATGTAAGTCACAACCCAGTGTCACAGCAGTTCGTGGGAAAAGTACATTAACCTATTGGTTCGTAACAGGGTATGAAAATGGGGCGCTTTTCATAACGGGGCACAAATGATTGTGACAAAATGTGGGGTGAAGAGGGGGTGTAATGGTTAATGTTTGGGGAGGGTACACAATTTTGAACATTGTCATTTTGCAAACACCACGAAACTGATTTAAATTGTTTTTAACAGTTTAAATTGGAGATAACCTGATTGTAAAAAACAAGAATACGAGTATGTTCAAATTGCCCGCTTTTGGTGATGGGGTACTGAAAAAAAAACAAAAAACGTGAGACCAGGCTGGTAAGACAATAGGATCTTAATAATTAATGAAACAATTGCAAATTATAAAGAACACAATGCTCAGATGAGGGGATTTTAGCATTGCCTTCTAATTTTGGTTTTATGTTGGACATGTGTGCAACCTGCTGGATTTGCAGCTGCACTTCAACACAAAAATGAAAAGGGAAAATCTCTGAGGTTGTGAAATGGCTCTGAGAGAAACGCATTTATTGCGATGACTCTCAGTTTTGCCTCTTGCCTCCATCAGCCTGGGGCCATCCTGAGCCCAACCAGTCTGGGACCAACCCAGTATCTGGGACGCACTGTGATACTGGTGGAAAGACCAATAATTCACACTGCTGGGCTCCGTCCAGCCTTTAACTCATCTGATGGATCACCGGCTCCAGTAAGGTGCATGAGTGTGCGTCCGTGCGTGTGCTGGAACGTGTATTCGGTCCTCAGAAACGATCGCGCACGGAGCCAGATGGCTCAGACTGCGCTCTGGATTACGATTTATCCGGACCGAGTCAGAACCGCGGATTAAAACAAACACGGTTCCGCCTCACATCAGTCTAAAGAGGACGGTTCAGACGGTTCAGAGCCCGTCAGCACGTGATGGATTCAATGTTGTTGTTAGAGCGCGCGAGGGAAGGAAAACAGAAGCAGGCGCGCGCGGCTTTATATCAAAATAAGTACCATTTAAAGACAAGATAAATATTATCACGACATCCACAGCGAGCACATTAAAAAAACACTGTGCAGAGCAAAAACACATTCTCTTTCATAACCAAACGTTTATTTCACTGGAATTTATTCGGTGCTGATGCTTTTGGTTTTAAACAAAAACTGATTACTTTGTCAGATATTCAAAATAAAATTATAGTAATCATTTATCCCAAATAGGGAAGACTTTAGGTCTTAAATATCCTTAAATCACAGAATTTTACTCTCTCCAAGTTCAGGAGATATCACTTTCTTTGCTTCTACTAATCTGTTTGCAATAATTTAAAAATGAATTTAATTACAAGCGAAGCACACGTGTTGGACACTAACACTGTAAATTGGTGTAAACCTGGATTAAACTCCACATTTCAGTAAACTGGTTTAGGCAGTTTTTGCTCTGAGTACATCAAATGCTGTTAAACTGCATCTAAACATTTTTTTTTTTTTGTACATTTATTAGTCTCATTGAGATCGAGACCTCTTTTGCAAGAGAGACTTAGGTAATTCTAAAGTCTCCAATTCACCGAACCTGCATATCTTTAAAATGTGAGAGGAAACACACGCAATCGTGGGAAAACATGCAAACTCCACACAGAAAGGCCACAGAAGGGAATCGAACCCATGACGTTCTTGCGGTGACGCAACAGTGCTAACCACTAATCCACTAATGTGAAAAACTTAGTTAAAACTAATATTTTGCCTGTTATTTTAAAACAACATAGATGCCTACATTCGGGCTACATTTGTGCTTTTAAGATGTCCTGCAGTAGAAATAGACTCAGATTAAGTGGTTTTAAGAAGCTTTTAAATGGATCAAAAGCACTCAAAATCAGAACTGTTAAAACAGGCTTGAACGTGGCTAAATAAAGAGATAATCAGGGTTTTAATGACACACAGATGCTAAAATAGGAAATAGTTGTCTTGGATCTCTGTGGGGCAAGAAATCTTTTGTGATTTGGTGCTATTCAAATAAAATTAAATTGTTTTTAAATTGCTACAAGCACATTTTACACTGAACTACAGTTCATTTTATTGTCACTGTCCTTACATTACTTTTAATTAAACTAACTTAAACTGGCTAAATTATAATCAGGATTTATCTGAAAAAACTGATCCAGACAAGTTTAAAAATTCTTTGCTTAGCTGTTTTTAAAACTAGCAAAAAAGTGATAGAATGTGTGGTGGACTGGACTAGAACTACCATACTCAAAATACGGCAAATGATTTTAACCCATTTAAAATTTAAAGCTGTTTAAGCTCTTTAAACTGTTCTAAACAATAGTGGTTTAAGCCGACGTTATTTCTGAACTTGCAGAACAACCTGATCATGGTTTTCGAAATGAAATAGTGAATAATATATAGTTAAAATTGGAATAAACCAGTTTCAGCTGGTTTTGTAAAGTTCAACATTGGCCAATTTTAAACACTAAACATTTCAAATTGTTTCAAATGACTTTTAAAATCTTTTAAACTGCTTTGTATGCCTATAAACCAGTTTGAAAATGTTTTAAATTAATTTGGCTAATTTAGTCTGTTTATAAATGTTTTGAACCTGATCAAAACATTTCAGATGATGATATCATCATGTAACATTTCAGATGATATCCAATCTGCTTTGAAACAGTTCTGTACTTTGAAACTGATTTGAATCATGTTTGCTTGAAATGATTCAGAACCAAATATAAGATGTTTAAAATGACTAAATAAAATGATCTGCTTTTAAATGTTTTTTTTTGTTTGTTTGTTTGTTTTGTTTGTTTTACGATGCCAGTAAGGATTTCAAGCTCATAATCAATTTTGATGTACTTTGAATTTACTCAGAACCAGTCATAAATTGGTTTGGTTTCGTGTTTCCAGTTTCTAACAGAAATAATGACGATATCAGTGTTCAAAAAAATAAATAAATAAATAAGGACAAGATCCGTTTTTGTCTGACTGATACAAAAAAAAAGCAATACAAATACTTTTTCAGTGAAACTTGTTGGAGATATCTTTTTCTGTCTTATTTAAAAGGAGTGCGCAGCACAGCAGAAATGCAAACATTAAAATGCGATCTGATTTATTTCTCAGTCTGTAGGAAGAAGGATTTGGAAGTTACCCAAAGGTAACTTCCAAATCGTCATCCAACTTCCACATCTATAACATTATTTTCTTTAACATTCCAGAATATCTCTGGACGAGGTGCGCGCACTCCGAGTACAAGGGTTTGTTTTTTTTTATCCTCCGACCTGTGATCCACATTTTGAGTTCAGGCTGAGACACCCTCAGACGCGCGGAGGCTTTTTACGGTCCTCCCGCACCCCGGCGCGCACTCAGGTGTGAGCAGAGCTGAGCCCCTTAAAAGGTTCCGCGTAGGAGACAGACAGAATTATGACGCCTTCGGTCTCCCCAGAGCGACTCTACTCCGCTCTGCGGCTCCGAGCCACAGGTACACATGATGGACGATGTGGATCTGACGCACGGCGTTCCATCTGGAGAACAGCTGAACGGTTTTCTTTTTATTGTTGATCCAGAGCAGCGGTGGGGGAAAAAAAATTACATAACAAGCCCAAAACGTTGACGCACAAACACGCATGTACTCTGCCTCTACGACATACAAAGTTTTTGACTGGTGACACAAACTTTGACCTCAGCAGATTGTTTGCACTCGCGTGAGACAGACGTTGTGATAAAAGCATGAAAGTATTTTTAGTTCGCTTGTTCCACTTTGTGTTGAACGTTGATGACAGTTAACCAAACTAAAACAATTCAAACATAACTGATCAATTGTTCTTTAACGAGTTTCAGACTGTCACGTGTGGCGGAAAGAAAAGCAACAGTTTCCAAAAAGTGAAAAGTGGACCTCTGAAGTTTCACATATTCAAAGTTGCCTCTTCTCCAACGAATGTCCGTTACTCAAAGTGCCTCTTTGTGTTTCTGACTAAAAGCCAAAATGCGTTTCGAAGCAGTTGCTCTGCAAATCTGCTGTTACAAACTTTTATTCTAATAAATGAGGCTTATTGTTGATGCAGTGGATGAGACACTTTTTGATTTGTCCACTCGCTGAAGTATATTTATAGTTTGTGGCGTTTTGATAATCAGTTAAACATTTTATTCATTTCAAAATCAAAGTGAAACTAAACTTGGCTTTTTCTCTTCTCAAATCTAACAATTCAGCATATACCTGCTGAGATCTCTGTCATAAACAGACAGATGTGTGCTTTTAGTCTTGAAACAGCATGTGGAATATTCTGTAATGGATGTTATTAAACCAAAGATGAAGTGGTTTACAGTGCTTTCATTGAGTTATTTAGAAAAAGTATCGAACAAGTTCTAAAGCAGTCTCAAAATAAATTTGACAGAAAATGGAGTCAAAAACCAAATCTGTATTTTGGATTTCAGACTTTCGTGCTTTGAAATAAATGATTCTGTTTTCGCCACCATTAATGGTAAACAAACAAAACAGAACAAATGACTCGGTTATGCAAAGATATTAACGCGTGTTGGGGGGAGCACGTTTATATTTTGGCTGATATTTTCAGCCTAGTCTGAGTTGGATATTTTAGTTGTTTTAAAACCGGTTTCTCACGGAGCTGAAGCAGGTCGGATGGGGAGCAGAAGGTTGTTGGGGGTATTTTGGGTCTCTGGCTCTTTGTTCTTGTTTTATGGCGGCATTAAACGCGTTTATAAGCTCGCTCTCTTCCTCTCTTTTCTCTCTCTTCCTCATTTCCTGCTTTAATCACTTACTTTGATCCAGGGTCTCTTTGTCCTCGCTGCCTTCACAAATGTCTTTACTTTCTTCAAACCCTGCTCCCGGGATGGCGGAAGGGTGATGGCTCAGCTCGCGCGCCGCCGTGGACGTGGACTCCAGGATATAGGTGGTGGTCTCGTGCGGGTGCTGTCCGCCCATTTTGGTAGGAAGCTCCGCGCCGAGATGTCCGAGCTGAGGCTCCAGTTTGACCTGCCCCGCCTGACCCTGGACCGACACAGACTCTGATCCGCGGGGCGCGCAGTCCAGCCAGGAGCGGAGGTACCGCGCGTCCGGCGCGGGCACGTGCTGAGCCGGGATGTATGGGTGGTAGACAGCGGGGAGGCCACTCGCGCCATGATGGGGGTTGAACGGGCTCCAGGGCGAGGAGAAGACCGGAGGCTTCGGCTGGAAGCTGCAGGACGGGTACGACTCTGGATGTGGATGATCCGCGTGCGCAGCGCCGCCTGGCTGCCTCGCACCCACGGAAGCTCCGGCTCCACTGCTACCAGAATACTGCACACCGGAAAAACGAGCAGGACTTGAGAGTTCATCGCTCTCGTGACTTATGATGGAGTCCACGTAATAGCTGCTCAAAGTTCCAGAAATGGACATTGTCGGACATTATCCGCCAAACACCGCCAGTTCGATAAACGGAGGACAGACAGGACGCAGAACGTTACGAGCTTCTTCTGTCTCACTTCTCTTTCTCTCTCTTTCCCCCTTCTTTCCTCTGTTCACTCGCCCCCTCCCTTCCTCTCTCTCCCCCTTTTCAAAGTGGCGCAGAGAGTTGCACAATGCGCGGGGGTTTGTCAGCTCCGTGCGTAAAGGCGCAAACTGATTGGCTCGACTTTTTCTTCGAGCTTGATAAAGCTTCAGTGGAGCGTAAATCAATTCTCTCTCTCTCTCTCTCTCTCTCTCTCTCTCTCTCTCTCTCTCTCTCTCTCTCTCTCTCTCTCTCTCTCTCTCTCTCTCTCTCTCTCTCCTCTCTCTCTCTCTCTCTCTCTCTCTCTCTCTCTCTCTCTCTCTCTCTCTCTCTCTCTCTCTCTCTCTCTCTCTCTCTCTCTCTCTCTCTCTCTCTCTCTCTCTCTCTCTCGTTTATGCCATATGGAAAATGGAGCGGTTCGACCATATATCCAGTTGGAGTATCCATGACTGCTGTCAATTCATGACAGAAAGAGATGAAACCATCGTTCACGGTGCGTCTGGACAAAATGTTCAAAAGAACAATACTTGTTTGAAGTACTCAAATATATATTTTACTTATATATGACTTTTTTTCTTAATATATTTATAAATCCTGAATGCACTTTTATTTTCTTTATTTACATTTATCAGGATGTCCATTCACTATTCATGTTCATTTACTTATGTAGTTGTTTGTTATTACATTATTTATTTATGCTTCGTGATTCAAACTGCATGCATTGAGTACATCTTGTTGAAGTTATCGTTTAAATCAATCTTGACATGGGGGAGTTGGAAGTGTTAAAACCCATTAATGATATTTTTCTATCCAATGAGCTGTACTGTAAAAAAAAAAAACAGTGCATTGAATTATTTACCTTGTGAAGGTTTTCTGTCACTGTTTTATTGGCAGATTAACGGTCATTTTTGTTAACAAGCGCCATTAAAACGCGCCCTGCGCGGCGCTGCTGCTTGTCTTTACGGCGCAAACTACTCCAAGTACTTTTTGGGCTTCGTTTAATACCGTCATAAAATTCTACATCAGGGCTGCTGTTTTGGTTTTATTGGGTTGATATACGGCCTGTGCTGGCCCAGGCCGTAAACGCGGCTCAGGCTTTCGCAGTGCTCCCGGTGTGCTGGATAAGGACGAGTCTCACCACGGCAGGACGCACATTAGAGCTGGAACCAGAGATCGAACAAAAGCACCAAAGTAAAAGCAGCGCTGGAGCTACTTGGTTGTGAGGTTTGAGGGCTCGAATCCGTCACTTTAGTTTTAATGAGGACTAAAGGCAGAGCAGCAGCAGACTGGACTGGTTTGGGAAAACAGACGCTTGACCTCCTGCTGGTCTTTATCAAAGTCACCATCACTGTAAGTCTTTATATTTCTTTTAGAAGTAGTCCTGGACTCTTCGGGGCTGTAAATCTCAGCGCTGTCTCGCAGGTAACTCAATTATTTATGACGACTAAATATGAAATACATGTTGACTGTGGCGCTGGAGTTTTTTATTCATGAAGGAATAGAAACGGATTTCAGCGCAAGATAGTGCGCCTTCATTTCAGGAGCAAAAGTCCCAGACAGAGTCTTTAATGGATCAGTCTGGACTCTGGTGCCCAGCTTTGGCCTTCAAGCTTGAATTCAGCACATTCCTCTGTCCTTCCGGCTTTTTTTAAAGGATCCACTTCCAGCTCATCTGGACAGCTTCTGTGAGACAACAGCGAGCCAGTAAGACGCACAACGGAAACCACAAACATTCAAACTCCAATTGGATGCGTAAAGTTCGTTTGCAGCTAAATTTCATAAAACATACGAGTGCTATAAAATGGTAAAAGTTCTCTGTCTAATATGTCTTTATTTCACTATTTTATTGCTATTTTCAGTGACTTTCCTAAAGCAAAACAATCACAATTTATCCGTAACATTAAAAGTGCATTCTGTGCGCGAAGTCGAGCTGCTCATTACGCAGTTTTCTTTATTACTCGCACACTAAAGCTCTCCTGTGATTTTACTCTGCGTAATTTCATGAAAATTTCAGTGCATTTCTTTATATGGGGCCTTTGGTTTCAAAACAGATACTGTCGCACTTTTAATTGCACTTAGAAATATGTCCGTTTTATATATATATATATATATATATATATATATATATATATATATATATATATATATATATATATATATATATATATATATATATATATATATGTGTGGATTTGGCAAATTATAAAATGTGATGGGAAGCGTCGAGGGGTTGAATCCGTCCGTACGCCAAATACACAAATAAATAAAGCAAAAACAAAAAATAACGCTCTTTATGGGTTTTTTGTTTGTGTTTTTTTAATACGTGATGATTTCCAAAGGCCACGTATCTCTCAGTAACCTTGTACTACCTCTTAAGGCAAATACATATGACTGATAAAAAAAAAAATCATGTTGAAAAAAAAAATCAAAAAATCTCCTTTAAAATATGCCTTCATTTCAAATTTGAACTTCAATTTAAAAATACATCTGTTTTCTCAAATAGTTATCTAATCCAGTTCAATCCATTTTAATGCATATCGTTTAAATTATTATGTTGCCATGTTCACTCAAACTTTACTTTTTGTTGTAGGCAGGATTTTCTTTTCTTTTTCGTTTTTTTCTTGCTGGCCTGTGCTCAGAGCTCAGGGTGGGGGTTCTGCAGCAAGAATTTTAATTTTCTGGGGAGCCTCCGCCCTGTGGGTCGGACCCGTGCAGCGCGTTAATTGGAGACAGTGGCGCTGAAAAATACTCCAGACATTATCTGCTAACCGCCAGATTAATTTTGCACAAGATGCTTAATTGCTGAATTGAACAGATTAACACCCCGACCGCACGCACGCACGCACGTACTCACACACACACACCGCCCCCTCCCACTCACCCTGTTTAAATGTCGACTCTGTGTGGACTAGAAATGAGATTAACAGAGTCCTGTTTTGGGCATTTTTCCCCTCTGTTTGATCCACGTCTGAACATCTTAACTTTTCAGTTAATATCGTAATTCATCAAGAATATATAGTTTCAGTTAAAGGTACAGATTAAAAAAAAAAAAACACATTTTCCCAATAAAATTTTTAGAATTTTTCTAAATTTACCCACAAACTCCAACCAAGATGTTACACGTTCTTCACTTCAATTTGTAAAAGAAACACCGTATTGTCTGACAAAAATACACTGTTCTTTCCTTATGCTGAACTGATTTTTTTTTTCTTTAACTAAAAATGATGCATCGAAAATCTGTTTACAGTTCTAGAAAGTATAAATAGCAGATATTATAAGTTGAGATCAGGCCTCGTTTTCTGGAGCTCTGCGCTCTAAAGAGTGCTGCTTGTTCTGTTCATCACAGATGCTGTAAAATTGGGCAAATGGTTTGTGATGTAAAAGGGAAAAACGCCATCAGTATGCTGAAGAGTTGTTATGAGCAGAATCCAGAAAACAACCTCATCCATTTGCACTGAGCTGCTGTTTTACATTTAGACTGTGAGGTTAATTAACCAGAACGAATTAAAACAACTATTTATTTATTTATTTAAGATTTGTTTTAATACGAGATTATTTCTTTTAGGGAAAAAAAAATATGCTTAACAAAACAAGTTCATTATAATTTATTTATGTATTTACATAAATGAGAATTATCACTTCCAGCCAATGAGATGATGTGTTTTCTGTGCACTATGCACTATGCTGATGAGATACTCTTCATCTAAATGCTTATGCAACAAATCTAAACACATATGTTCTTTATATCACTCCTTGAGCAAGAACTGAAATACAGATGCACTTGATATTAAAAGCAACCCAATCCAACCCAATCTCATTCATGATGGCATTTCAAAAACTAAATGAATCTATGGTTTATGATATCGTCAGGAAAATGGGCCAGATTTTGAGATGGGGGCATGAAATGAGGGGTGATATGGGTCAAGGTGCCTTGACACTTGCACAAATTTGATCCCCACACTGGTATGTAATCTAGTGTGCCAATGAGTAAACTCGTCGAAAACTGTTGTAAACTGTGCGCGGCTGTATGCCAGTGCGCAAAGAAGATTCTGCAATGTTCAAAATTTCTGGCACGCATAAATTTTGTGCCACTTGCATGAAATAGCCATGTACATTGCACAACCTATGTCACTGCATGTCAATGCGCATCATTGCATGCACAGTTTACAACAAGTTTACTCATTGGCACACAAGATTCCGTGCCAGTGTGGGTATCACACTCGTGCAAGTGTCAAGGTGCGTGCTTATCTAATGACACGCACTGGCACGATGAATTCTGTGGTCATGTGGAGCCAGAATTTGTGCAAGTGTCAAGGTGCGCTTAGGGCAGCCCAGTCTCACTTTTTTTTTGAGCCCCGTCATCATGAAAAAAAAAACCCAGAAACCTTAAAATCAGCTTACCTTGCCATATTACAATACTTTTGACCATTTGAAGTTTGATTCTTGTGTGGATGGTGATGATTTCTTCTTCTGGAGTGAGTTTGGGATCTTTTTCTTCCTCCTCGGGCTGCTGCACTTCAGGGATGGCGGATTCATCAGTGTGCCCCTCGAGCATGAGGCCCGTGCCCTTCCCTCGTGCGTGGATGGGTGCAAATTTATACTTGCACCCACCACTTCAAAAAATAGCCAAATTTGACAAAAATGTTGATTATTATACAGTAGTCTAAATTTTCGGGGTTGGCAAATCAACTGCTAGTAAAGCTGAATCACGACTTATGCATGCACAAGCTCATGAGGCTCACCTGTACTTATGTACATGTGACTTCTTAGTTTTTTGTTGTTTCTTTTATATAAATTTTCTAAAATTAATAAAAAAACTTTTTCATGTTGTCATTATGGGGTGTTGTGTGGAGAATTCTGACGGGAAAAAATTAATTTACCCCATTTTGGAAGAAGGCTGTAACATAACAAAATGTGGAAAAAGTGAAGTGCCGTGAATACTTTCGGGATGCACTGTAACTGAGTTAAGCATCAGAGTGAACTGATGTCACATTTGTGTCAACAAGAAATATGTGTTTTTCAAAGTGTAAACAGTTTTTTGTGGAACTAAAACCTCCATTTGGAGTCATTACCAAGGTGCAAATTTAGAGATGCTCACAATTACAATTTGTCACACTGCAGTATTTTGAATGTCTGAGATGTTTAGTGAAACGTGTTACAGGAGTGAGAATTCTTACTTTTATTTGAAAGAAGTATATGAATATATAAATACGGTTAAATATTTTAAGAAAAGCAATAAACAGCTGAAACAGAAAAAGACAAATATTTAACAGCAACGTTCAATGATGTTTAACAAATACCTTTTCAATTACGACTTTTGCAGGAGATTTAATTAAAAATAAAGAAAAACAGTCACAGAATACACTCAAATTTAATACTATTGTACATTTTAAAATCATATTCACTCACTCACTCACTCACTCACTCACTCACTCACTCACTCACTCACTCACTCACTCACTCACTCACTCACTCACTCACTCACTCACTCACACATCTTCAGCCACTTTCTTCAATTAAGGGTCACTGGGGCTGAAGCCTAACCCAGCAGTCATAGGGCGTGAGGCGGGGTACACCCTGGGCAGGATGCCAGTCTGTCAGGGCCACATATAGACAAACAAACATGTTCACACCCGCTTGCACACTTACAATTTTAAGGTTTTCTAATTCACTTAACTTCCATGTCTTTGGATGTGGGAGGAAGCCAGAGCACCCAGAGGTAAACCAGACAAACAGCATGCAAACTCCACACAGAAAGACCACTAGTGGGAATCAATCACATGACCTTCTTGCTAGGAGGTAATACTGCTAACCACTAATCCACTGTGCTGCCTGAAATCACATTCAATGTACAAATAATATGAGATATAAGCAAGGTTTGGTAGGATTACTTTGAAATAATACATGTGGATTACATGTATGAATGTACATACATTTGGATTACTTGTAATCTGATTACTTTTGGATTACATTTCAAAGTAATCCTACCCAACCTAGGATATAAGATACTGTAAAACTACAGATGCTTCCTTTCTTAATTACCCAGCCAAATCATAAAAAATCATTTTTGTAAGTATTTTAAATATAGGAAGTATCGGAGCTACATCCTAAAGCAACCTTTGTGTCTTTATGATGTTTTGTATTAGATTACTGGAATGTAAACAAAATTTCAGCTCAAATACCTTTTTGAGGGCGTGAACGTAATGCATTTCGAATCACTTTAAAAAAATGTTTAATCATATATGTTCAAAAGATAAAACTCAATTTGTCATTTTAAGATAAAATCTTCTGAAGACTGGCATAATTACTGGCCTTTAGGTGTTACAGGCTTCTGTGGCTGTGACATGACATGAGATTGGATTGGTTTTGCATTATCATTCACAGCTTCATAGTGCAGTACAGCAGCAAATAATTTTCTTTCAACAAAACAGAACAAATATAGGGTTGTATCTCCAATTCTTCTTCTGGCAACTTGTTGGTGAACTTTCAAGTCTTTTTTTTTCAGTCCTCCTCTTTTATACTTCATCATGAAGCTCTATAACTGCCTGGTGATGCAAAATTCAAAACTTTCACTATGCACAATTTGTCCAGTCGCCGAAGCCTCTTCTGGGTTGTCTGGACATCTTGATGGCTTTCCTCACTCATCTCCTTCTTATACGCTCACTTAGTTTTTGAGAACTGTCTGCTCTGCACAGATTTATCATAGACTACCATACTGTTTGTATTTCTTCATAATTCGTGTAAATAAAGTCCAGGACATAACCAGTGTCTTGGAAATGTTCATACGTATATCCATCCCCTGACTTGTCTGAAGAAAACTGGATGTATAAGTGATAGTTTACATGTGTTATAGTAAGGGTGCACTTACTTATTTACACCATCATTTTGGCTTTTCAATTTTTATTTCTTTTAATTCGTGATGTAGAGATTACTTTTTACTTTGAGTTTAAAGGGCATTATTTTAGAAATTTTAATACAAAAAGCCAGAATTATTATTATTATTATTATTTTTTTTTTTTTTTTGATGTCTTAAAAAAATCAATCATGTAAAAGCTCAAGGTTGCACAAACGTTTTCACAGCATTGTAGAATAATTTGTCAAAACATAATATGCAAAAACATTTTAAAAACATTTAACCTACAGTTAGAGAAACAAATTGCTAATGTTGAAAAGAGAAACTGTCAATTTTAATGAAATAAAAAAAAAATGTCACAATCTTGAAAAAAGTCTTCTATTGATTATCAATTATTTAAGTAACCAGTCATGTTTCCCTATAGGAAACAAGCAGGGTTGGGAGGGTTACTATAAAAATGTATTCCGATACAGTTACTAGTTACCTGTTGAAAAATGTAATCAGTAACGTAATCCAAGTACCATAATATTAAAGTAATGTAATTTTATTACTTTCAATTACTTCTGAATTACCCCAATATCAAATATGCTAATACAGACAAAAGAAACTAAATAGAAATAGTCTTGACTACATAGTACAGTTTATTAAACAAAAATAAAACTGTTTCTTTTACATGGCATGCTCTGTTTTACTTCACATTATGAATTAAGAGCACCACAATATTGTTTTAAACACACCCAGTATTCACCTGCTAAATGTTCAACAAAAAATGCCAAACAAATGAAGGATAATGAAAACTCAGGCGTGTGCGGATGAATTTGTAATTAAAAGTGGCTTGCAGAACAATATACAAAACAAAAAAAGTCTACTACTTGTCCAGTAAATTCGCACCATGTTTAACATATCAGTCCACTTTTTGAACTTTCAAAATAAGAACAACAGCATAATGAAAACCATTAATTAAATCCTGTCAGTAAGGAGGCGTGGTCGCCATTTTAATTCCGGGCAACTTAGTGATTTGCATGCATAGAAGTTCAAGAAACAGGTGGAATATGCCGGAAAGCCACAAACGGAGGAACAAGGGAGACAATATTTCCTTCCATAAGTAAGTGGTTTTGGTTTTTCTTGTCACTTTGTCTGTGATATTTGGATGATAAACAGCTGATGTTTCCTGTTGTACCTGTGTCGCCTGATGACATGGACCATTAACTCTTCACTTATGTCTAGTTGATATTTTCCACTGCTAGACCAATGTCTAGTTAAAATATTTGTCGTTAGTGATTAAAACTGTTCGATGAGACTGGGGATTTTTAAAAATTTGCACCTTAAAATAATGAGATTATAATGACCCGCGCTGTGCCGCTCACAGTCACACCCACACGTAGATGTGTACCCACACCACTGACTTCATGAATGAAACTCGGTCAATAAAGGATAATTGTGTAAAAATATAATATGTATATAAATGTATTGTAATGGTTTTAGGAGCTGCGTTGAACAGCAGCAGCAGGACGCCTCAGCTCAGCAGCTTGAACAGCACAGATCCGTGTAACTTTCAACACTAATATTTGGGAATGTGTGTGTGTCAGAGTAAGTTTAATACTTTCCTGAGATAATTTAATGTAATTTAATTTTACTGGCTCAATATCCAGGTCAAAATGGCATTTTTTAACACGTATTTTGCGAGCATTTTTCTGAGTGTGTCCAATTGCGGATCCGGGTACTTCATCAATATTTTGAGGAGACGTCATGTCGCTGTTCATGAAGGGATGTACAGATAACAGGGTTCTAGCTAGGATAACATTTTAGCGCAGTGGTAATGTCGAGGGAGTGAAGCGACCGGGGGGGGGGGGGGGGGGGGGGGGCAGCTTTTGAGAATTTAAGCTAAAAATTGGCCATTCTAGGGGTACCCAAAGGGGAAAGTTCCTTCATCATGTCCAGAAGGCTGGGGAAGTTTGTTGAGTGGGCAATCTCATTCTGGGTTAGCCAGTACATGGCCCTCAGTGAGGCAGTCGGAGTCTGTGGACATTTTTAAGTCAAGACTTAAAACCTATTTTTATTCTCTTTCTTATGAGTAGTTTTTATTTTGTTATGTTTTATTCTTTTACTTCTGTTTTTAATTAGGTATTTGATTTTTTTATTTTTATTTATTTATTTTAATTTTTATATTGAACTGTTCTGTGTGAGGCACCTTGAGACGGCTTTTGTTGTAATTTGGCGCTTTATAAGATGATTAAATTGAAATTGAACAACATTTTATTGAGTCTTAAAGTAAATAAATATGAAATTGGTTACTGGATCCTTAAACTCTGAACATAATAAACTCTACATGGTGGATCCTTGATCTCTGGACATAAACAGAAATAAAATCTGTTAGTTTTTGTCAAAAGCATTTCCTTTCAGACATTATTATTGGCATGAATGTCTTTCCATACCTATGAGCTGAGCTCTTGTAGATATGCTGCAGGTCAGGTTTATAAAGAATGCAACACGTCTCATTTTGGGAGGAAAAAACATTTTAGTCGATTGTAGTTTATTGTCTGTATTGCAACTTTGTAAGAGGTGTCATTTTATTTAAAGCGGCGATTTGTTTTGAAGTTATTAATTCCGAGCAGACTCTGTCTTAGAGAGACAGAGTCAGAGAGCCACACAGCATTTGAAGCTGTGACAAAACGGAGGCCGATTCTCGTTTCTCGACTGCAACAAGACCAGAGTCCCAGTTAGTGACTTTAATCCACACAAAAGTGACTCATGATATTTTAATGGCTTTCAGAGAGGTTAAGAAGCGGACTTACCACTTCTGAAGAGCAGCGAATCAAAGAGCCACGAGCCATTGAATCGAAGCATTGCTTCAATTCACACTTCAAACTGGAGTCGCGCTGCAGAAACGGTTGATTACAGACGCTGTATTGAAAATTGTAACGGTCCAAAATAAGTGGAACGGTCCAAAATTATAGCGTAATGGGCCGTAACGCAAGTTTGCACTGGCTAGAACCCTGGATAATATCATAAAATGCATTAAAATTGTAATCCTGCAAAGTAATCCTCATTTTTATTAAATATACCTGTAATCTGAATACGTCTTTTTTTCTGTAACTGTGGCGGAATACAGTTACCTTTTTTGTATCCTAATTACATAACACCGTCACATGTATTCCATTACTCCCCAAGCCTGGAAACAAGTTGATGGAATTGTCAATATTTATGAATAAATTCTTAATTTATGATTATGTATGGGTCCTCCGAACACTATAACTCTACCCAGGCTTTGGACCAGTACCAAGTTGGACTGATCTGTTATTACTTACTTATGAGGTTAAAATATTGCAGCTATCATATATACATAAATAATCAATCCATTACAACAAAGACCCTGTAATCCAAGTAGTTTTTGGTAATTTTAATATTTTATAAAAACATTTTCATAAGAAAAATCATATAGTTTTGATATTTAAAAACGGTTTCTATTTCAAGGTATAGTCATTGAATAGTCTGTGTTTATCACAACATTAAGGCAAACATCACAAAAAAGTAACCACCCATTTGAAGGTTGGCTTATCATTTATGAATGAATGAAAGAATGAATGAATGAATTCATTTATTTATTTATTCGGCACGCAAAACAATAATAAAACTCAACAAAACATCTCAGCAACAAACCCGAGTGACCGAACGGGTGAGGGCAGAAGCAAAGCTTATAAAAATCCACCCCTTATACTATAAAAATAAGAAATGTATACACAGCTATATACAGCTATATACAGCTAACTTCAAAAACCATCAGTGGACCAATTAGCTTCCGATACATTTAGTTCCGATAACTTTTAGACCACTAACATTTTTTTACATAGTAAAGGTGAAAAACATTTATAAACCCTGTTAGCTCCTGTCTGCTATGTATTTTGCAGCAGTGAGGCAGCTAAGAGGAGCTGAGCTCAACTGTACCCCAGCAGAAGGGATGTTGCCACCAGGTTGCTAAAAAAAAAAGTCATTACCTTTTATAGCATACAGCGGTCCAGCCATGAGGCCGAAGTCCTCAAACGGAAAGCAGGCTTGACTTATGGTTTTGATTTATAAACCAAATGAATCTGGATAGTTTAACTACATTAATGTAAAATTATTGCATTATTTTAAAATTAAAAGATATGTGTTATATTTTCACTTTGTACAAATGACAGACTTGACATTAATGTCAAAGTCAAAGTGTCTTTATCTGTCTCCCTAAGGAGAAATTTGCCTTGGACAGAGGGGTCTGCTACACAACAACATATCCGATACATACCACCCATACATCAAAAACAACAACATAGTAGATCAAAGTTAAAATATAAATACACAATTAATAAAAAAAACATTATTAACATCTTAGTGCAATTCCACAATACATAACCTTATACTTTCTTCCCTGAGCTATCTGCTGATTTATGAGCTTCACTGACAGTGGAATAAATGAATGTTTATATCGATTATATTTACAAAGAGGAACCCTGTACCTCCTACCTGAGTTAAGTAAAATATATTCAGAGTGCAGTACATGAGACGCATGCACTGCAGTTAAACTATCTGGATTAATTGATTTATAAATCAAAACCTTAAGTCAAACCTGCTTTCCTTTTCAGGACTTTGGCCTCACAGCTGAACCGCTGTATTCTCTGAATGGAAATGACTCTTCCTTACAGCAGTAGGCAGGACGCACAAAGACTGACACCCTGGCTTGTTGGTTGTGTTGGGTTTGTGATTGTCTTTGATTCTGATCAGAAGCATTGGTGGTGTTTAAACTCAAAACCAGCCTGTCAGTAGCTGAGTGTACCAGAGACAATACTGAAAGTTGCTGGTTAGCTGTAGCTTCTGCTAATTTTTTTTTTAGTGGTTTATTAGTTTAGCATTATAAAATGAAGTTTTCAGTTAGTTGATTAGCTGTTATCAAAGCTAACTTTTTTGGTTAGCTGTGCCCACCACTGTATATGTAAGGATTAAACAACTCAAAGCCGTGCATTATACGGTTTGAATGCACGACGCGGAGTCTAATGCTGCGTTCACACCGGGCGCGAGCGACAGCAGCGACAGGTTGCCATGTAATCCCTATGGAATGATGCATTTTGGCGCCAAGTCACGCAGCGTGACACGATGGGCGCGAGTGAAGTGATGCGAATGAAGCGATTTTGAGCAATTGGTGTGTTTGTGGCGTGATATTGTCACATCACATCACATTGCCCTCCACCCCAAGTTCAAAAATCTGAACTTTATCGTCTCTTTGCGCCGCAATGACCAATCAGGGACTGAAAATGTAGTGACGTGGAGATGTCTGGAGTTTGACTGAAGATGTGAACATGTCCTGTATCTGGTAGCAGCCTGTGAGCAGGACTTATGTCTCTTTTGTCCTTCATTTCACAATTATGACAGAGTTTTTGGAGCGAGCAGCAGCACCACAGCAGTGGGAGAGGAGTTTCTTTCTGTTTTTATTTTACGTGCGCGCGAGAGCAAATCGTCCGTGGAGATTATTTTACATATTAACTACACAGATGTATAATAAAGCAAATGGTGACTGGTTTTTAAAAACAATTATGACAGAGTTTTTTTTGGAAAAGAGCTTTGAGCAGCCCCGCAGCAAGCAGCGGAGTTTCTTTATTTCTTTTTTTTAATTGTTTACATGTGCGTGCGTGAAAGGGACAGTTGGTCCTCAAACTGGGTCCCGCAGAGGCGGAAGGACCACTGAAAGCGGCCGTCATCTAGACACAGCTCCTGCAGCAAATAATGATACTCCCTGTATTGGGAGCTTTCCACAACAACTCGCTCCGTGTGATCACGGTCCGTAATGATGACTTGACGCCGAGCGGAATGGAAGCTCCTCCTATTTGATGATGCATTGGAGCGAATTTTCACAGGGAAAGTCCACCCAAGCAGAGCGACACACCGGGCGAAGGAGGCGCGTCCGTCGCCACGCGACCCCCGCGAATTTGTAGCGTCTGATCGCGCCCGGTGTGAACGCGGCATAAAACACCATGACACGAATCGGTGTGGTGTTACTCCGCAAAGTGCATTCAAACCATTTAATGCATGGCTTCGAGTTGTTTAATCAGCTTATACCATGGTCCCACAGTGAGCTAACACACAAATATTTATTTAAGTTAACTTTTTTCATGTTCTCTTCTTCTTTCCCGTCTTCAATCTTGTCCAGTTTGTCCGATGTTAAATCTTTATGCCGTTGCTTTTGCTGTTCTTCTCGTTTGCTCTCCTCCTTTTCCCATTCCTCAAACGTTTTATTTTGGCCAAAAATATTAAAATTCACTTGGAAATCCATGTTTTATTGTGTTTCTGTCATTCACCTGTCAAAACACAGCTGATCTGCACCAACTGATTTGCATGTTGCTATGGTGACGACCAGAGCGGAGTGATATTACAGTGACTTAACTTGCCAAACTACATGTGCGTATACACAAAAATAATGCACGCCAGTTAGGCATGGAATTCTCACTGACCATGGTATATATATATATACACATGCATACATACCTATACACATACAAAAAATTGCGCAATATCAATGTCAATGAACTCAAATTTACAAAACACAACCAGACAAACAATGGTGCACAACACATAAGGGGAGGTGATGGTCTAGTGGTTAAGGTGTTGGGCTTGAGTCCAGAAGATCATGGGTTCAAATCCCCACCTGACTGAAAAATCACTAAGGGCCCTTAGGCAAGGCCTTTAATCCCCTATTGTTCCCGGTGTGTAGTGAGCGCCTTGTATGGCAGCACCCTGACATCGGGGTGAATGTGAGGCATAATTGTAAAGCGCTTTGAGCGTCTGATGCAGATGGAAAAGCTATATAAATGCAGTCCATTTATAAGCCCGAAAGCAATAACAAAAATCAATAAACCTAAGTCTTCAAAGTACAGCAAGCAAGTTTATTACTATTGCAATGCCTTTTAAAGCCTACTAAAGTACCAAG
The DNA here is from genome assembly GCF_902500255.1 of Thalassophryne amazonica. NCBI lineage: Eukaryota > Metazoa > Chordata > Actinopteri > Batrachoidiformes > Batrachoididae > Thalassophryne > Thalassophryne amazonica. Next base: position 73,481,473 of record NC_047118.1, read on the forward strand.
TACTCAGAACAATTATTCCAGATGTTAACACCTTTAACAGAAACACAATGACTTTTTGCAGTAGTTCGATTCCTTAAGTTCTCAAAAAATAATATCCCTCTCAAATAATGAGAGTCCCTCAGTTTAAACGAATCCTGGACATTTTGTAGCAACAGTTTATTTTAAACTTTATACATAATTTGTATTGTGATGTAATCAACCGAGTCCCAGAATTTTAGAATATGTAAATAGGCAAATAATGGATTCGTTGGCTCACAATACAATTTGGTACAAATAATTCTTAAAGCCTTCTTTTGCAACAAGAATGCAATTTAAGAATGGTTCTAAGTTTTTGACATGCTCATAAATTGATTCAGCTTTTCTTTTCCTTCTGAGAAACTTTGAGGAGCTTCAGTTTTGTCCCTGAGTCACTTTATAGCTCAGATCTTTATCAGTGTCAGAGGAGACGTATCCACTGTCTGTAAACTACAGTGAGACACAAATGTCTCAGGATGTGAGACATTCTGTGATCAGCAATCTGAAATATCTTACTGTCTAAACACTTTAAAACATCTGTACAGCCTTAGATTTGTGTCAAATGCATTAAACATTAATAAAAACTGCATATAGAAAGTATTCATTCATGCATTCATTTTTTATACCCATTTACAGCAATCAGGGTTCAAAGGGCAGCTGAAGCCAGCAGTCATAGGACGAGAGGTGATATATGCTCTGGACAGGCCGCCTGTCTGTCACAAGGCCACATATAGACAGACAAACTTAACTAAAAATTTTCAATTCTCCTAACCTGCATGCCTTTGGAAGTGGGAGGAAGCTGGTGCACCCGGAAGGAACCCACACAAACAGGGCCAGGAGGGAAGCGACCCCAGGACCTTCTCACTGTGAGATAGCAGTGCTAACCACTAAGCACACATGTGGACACACAGAAAGTATTAAAGTAAATATTCTTCCTTAACATCCTGACATGTCACAATTGTACAGTATTAAAATAAAAAAAACTGAATGTACTATACATGGATTAGAACAGATTTTCAGAGATGGACACACACACATACACAAATGGTATGTAAGAGTGCTCCCCCCAACACAAATGGCTTGTGGAGTGTGTCCCCCCGCGCACACACAAACACACACAAACACACACACACACACACACACACACACCATACTCCAACATTGTGAGGTGTGGCTGAGGGTCCAGGAGTGCGATCGCTGTCCATCGCAGTGCACAGCTGGAACAGCTGACTGCTGTGTACTCGCAACTCAGCTGGATGACTTGTGTCTTGCCATCAACAATATGAACAACACTCCAGCAATGCAGATGTGTGGGTGGGCTCTCATGCTCTCATCAGTTCCAGATGACAGTGCAGCTCAGCGCACATGACATGTTAAATCAAAAACACAGAACAGGACAATTAAATAAATACATACATCAATAACTACATACATAATTACATAACAGATACATAATATAAATAATCACATAACAAAGGAACAGAGAGTGACACTTTTGTCTTTGAGCTGAGTTCATTTAGTAAGGTGGGCATGTCCGCGCGGGCTGCTGTTGAGATCTGTGGACCTGCAAGTCACAACTGGAGAACACATACCGTGTTATGATGGACATGACCTTACAACTTTCCACCATGAGGCGCATGCGTGGGCATGCTGTCCTCACATGGAAATACATAAAAAGATATATCACCTTTGCAACAGGCTGGAGCGACCGTACAGTGCACACATTGGCAGACTGTACCAGGTGAAAAGGACTGTCTGATCATGTGCACACTCAGCTGGTGATCTAAATGTCACATCACCCACATGAACTGTGGCCCACATGACGCGGTGTCCTCGGTGTGCCTCACGCTGGACACATGGGGCCGGCTGGATGCACGCTCAAGAATTATTGACATGTGAAAAGAGAATACAGTGGTCCCTCGCTATAACGCCGTTCACCTGTCGTGGCCTCAGAGTCTCGGGGAGTATTTAGTCCAATTTTGCATGCCTTTTTTTTTTACAGTGTTCTGTGTTCTGTGTATCTGTTTATAAGAATCTTGTTGCCCAGAAGAGAAAAGAGTGCCAACAACTACTCATAACTGTGTTTGTCACTCGGAAACAAACACCTGCTGCAGCGAGGTGTGAGTGGGAAAAGGTGCGGCGTCAGGACGCAGAGGCCCGATCTGTGAAATACTGGTCAGTCACTATTAATAATTTCTTATGTGTCCGACCTCATTCGTTGATCGTTAAAATTAATTCGTTAGTTCTAAATGCCATCATAATTATTTATAGGAAAACGTTCTATTTTTATTTCTCAAACAAATGTTTGGGCCTGAAAACAGTTTGGTATTATTTTCCTAATAAGGTTTGAACTTTGAGAGTGTTTACACACGAGAGAAAAGTGAGAAAATGTTCATGCCTGATTGAGAAGGTGTATAAACTGTGTAGTGAGGGGTTTTACAGCTTTGAAACGTCTATAATAATTGTAAAAAATAACGCTGACTACGTCGCAGTTTCGCGTATTACGGGCTATTTTTTAGAACGTAACTCCTGCGATTAATGAGGGACCACTGTAACACTTTATTGATTATATACTACAAAACGATGCGACGGCCGCTTTTGACGCTCTATTGGCACGCATCATGATTGGTGGAGTTCTTTTTTATTGCTGTCTCCTGACTTCCATGTCGTAAAATGAGGGTGTGTCTGAAGCGGAGTCTGAATGTTTATGGGCGTGTTTATTATAATTACGATCATTTACACCCGCCGCATTTATCAAGATCACGTCAGGCGTACACCAGAAATGGGCAGGTGCACACTGCTTGATACATGTCACGGTGACTTTGGTGTATTTCAAGTTTACGCCATAAATTTACGCCACAAGTGCGCAACATTGATACTTGAGGCCCACTATGTTTGTGCACGCACACCATGGTATTGTCCATGGCTGTCTGACCCTGTGTCCCTCCCAATAGCAGGTAGAATGTGACACGTTTTCCCATTTTGTTTTTTGTTTGCAGTTTTTCAGCTGGTTTCTGTTTCTTTCACCCAATTTCATGTTATGTGTGAAGGGGCCCTCAGTGACATGTGAAAAGATGCATTTGTTGGCAGCTGCATCATTTCTCTCGGGCAGTGCACAGACCTATCTGATTCAGTTCTGCGTCATCAGGGAACATTCATGTACATTTTGATTATGGTTATAGTCACGGATAAGGTTACGGTGAGGGTTAGCATTTCTCGGCTCATCACACAAGTGATGTTGGAAATTGAAGGGGAGATGATGAATGTCATCAGTGCATATGCCTCACAGGTAAGTTGCAAGATAGAGAAAGAAGATTTCTGTAGTGAGTTAGATAAGGTGGTGGAGAGTGTACCCAAGCATGAAAGAGTGGTGCAAGGATCAGACTTCAGTGGGCATGTTTGTGAAGGGAACAGAGGTGAAGAGAAAGTAATGGGTAGCTATGGTATCAAGGAGAAGAATGTGGAAGGACAGATGGTCAATAATTTTGCAAAAAGGATAAAAAATGGTTGTTATGAATACTTTAAAGGCGGACCACAGGGTGACATATAAGATTGAAGGAAGGTGTACACAGGTGGACTACATTCTTTTTAGAAGATGCTACCTAAATGACATTGGAGGCTGTAATTTGGTGGAAGGAGAAAGAGTAGCTTGACAGTATAAGATGGTGGTTTGTAAGATGACTTTAGTGGTGAAGAAAAAGAACAAAGGATCAGATGATGGAAGCTGAAGGAGGAAGACGTGAAATTCAGGGAGAAGGTAAGAAAGGCAGTGAATGGAGGGGAAGCAGGAGTGGACAACTGGAAAAGTACTGTAGATGTGATTAAGGAGACAGCTAGGGAGGTACTGGGTGTGTCATGTGGACAGAGGAAGGAAAACAAGAAGAACTGGTGGTGGAACAAAGATGTTCAGGAAAGTCCAAGGAGAAAGTGATTGGTGAAAAAGAATTGGGATAGTCGAAGAGATGAAGAAAGTAGACAGGAGTACAAGGAGATACAGCATAAGGTGAAAAGAGAAGGTGCAAAGACTGAGGAAAGGAATTTTGTGAGCTGTATACCAAGTTTTAAACACTAAAAGGGAGGAGAAAAGAACTTGTACCAATAGGCTAAACAAAGAGACAACAATGAACTCAATTCATTACAGAGAGACTCTCTGAGCTTTTAAAAAAAAGCCCTTACAGAGAGAATTAGGAAGCTGGAACTCGACACATTACTGCGTCCACCTTACAGTGTAGACTTGGCACTGTGTGATTGACATCTTCCCTAAAATGAAGGAAGACCTTTGTGAAAATCACTACGACTATGATGATGAATTTCAGACAGCAGTCAGGAGCTGGTTGCGGAAACAGAAGGGGCAGTTCTTCTGTGACAGCATCACTAAACATCACTAAATTTATTCAGTTATCTGGTGACTTTATTGACAAATGAAGGTATGTAAATAAAGTGCAGATTCTAATAAAAATAATTGTGTTTCATTCCTTAAAATATTCCCATCTAGTCACAAGTAATTTTCTTGGAGGCATTACTTTTCATTCAATCTTCATAGTATTTAGTTTAATTAACTGCTGTAGATTTTGTTATTGTTGTTGTAGGCCAGCTGATTATAGAGTTTATCTACCTGCCAAATCCCACTTTAACCCTGTCCATGAGCATGACTTTCAGTGAATCAACTATCTACCAATCTTCTGTTGAGGGGTTATGCAAGAAATAGAAATGGTGTTGGAGATACCAAAAATAATCACTAGCGTTATACTCAGTTGCAACAGTTTTAGAAGTGAAGAAAGTATAAAATCATAATCATAATCATAATTTAGTGTCAACACAAAAATTATATAGAATGTGCCACTGTAGGGCAACTGTCCTACGTCCAGCGGAGGGTGAAGCAAAGTTAGCTTTGATAACTGCTCATCCACAAACTAAAAAGTTAATTATGGTATGTTAAAACATTTAGCTGAAGCTCCCGATAACCACTAACTGTTATTATACACATTTTGCTTTGGCTTTTTGTTTACTGTAAAACCCTGAACAAAAACAGCTCTAAATAAGTGAAATTTTAATATGCTGTAAACACGGAGGTTTCCACAAAAGTTTAGCACTCCAAGATCAGATGATGATCCAAACGTACATAAATAATTAAGCAAATCAGTGAAATTAAACAGTAGTTTCCATTAAAGACGGAGTTTATTCACAGTACAAGTACAAGTATTAAATTAATAAGAAATACTCAAATAAAAATACAAATGGAAAATAATTTTAATAAACTTGTAAAACTAGAGCAGGTCTGCATGTTGATTTGGCACAAGTTTTATGCCAGATGTCCTTCCTGATACAACTGCACATTACATGGAGAAATGTGGCAGGGGTGGGGTTTGAACCGGGAACCTTCTGTACCGAAACCAAGCACACTAAGCACTTGTCCACCACTGGTGTGTAAGTCTAACAAGCTAATTTAAATGTATTAACTCTGGTTTGGCTTCCTGCTCCTCCATCTCCTTGAATTGATGTTTGCTGACTTCACACGTCCATTCGCTCCAAGTAGAAAAAATGTATGATTTTAAGGTAGCTGATTCAAATTTAGTGGGACTAAATGTCATGAAAGTTAAATGGCCTGCTAATTGTTTTCAAAATTAGCTGAAAGCTAATCTGCTAAGGAAAACTCTGCTTCACTAATTTGCTTTTTACCAATTAGCTGAACTTTGCCTGCCTATGTCTTTACCTTTTAGCACAGTGCAACAATCTAGTTTATTGTTTTGTACCTCTGATACAGTACCACTGGAATCTGAACCTGTATTTTAATTAGATGAACTGCTGTCTGTTCAAGCCAAACATGGTGCTGGACAACACTGTAGATCTCTGATTACATCAGGCATATTGGTGTTGATAACAGAATAAGTATAGTCTCCCGTTGCCAGTTTTTTATACCAGATTGTCTAGGTTTTTGAACACCCAATCAGAGTCTGAAATCAGGTGTAAGCAGGTAGGAAAATTAGCATTGTAGACCACTGTGAACAAAATGGAAAGTTTTAGAAATGCTTTAAAAACTTTGCAACATAGTAATAAGTCCTGATTTACATAATGTGATTAAATGGATTTAATTGATGCAGATCAGGGGTAAGTTTGCGTAAATGTAGGTAAAAATGCACATCCTGGTACAAGATGAAGTAATCGGGATCTACCATTCCCTGAGCAGAAGCATCATTCTGATCCTTCTCCGCAACAAAACATCCATGAAAAGTATGTTGCACTCTTCAACAGAAATGTGGGGGGAAAAGACGTACCATTTAGGTAATATGAATTTGGCCTGTTATAAAAAAAAAAGAACACGGGCCTGATTCAGTCAATCAATCAATTAATCAGTGTTGGAATAAGAACGTGAATTGGGGCCAAAAATTTGTCACTGGCAAACTGCTCTAAGAAATTATCAGTCTCAGGCTTTTCAAACTTCTTGATTAATTAATACATAATTGAATAATATACAAAAAGAATAAAACAGCAAATCCTAAAATAAATAAATGAATAAGTATAAATTTCATGTAAATGTCCAGGTCATATTATATCTTGTATTTTTGTTTTAAAGATGAAGTATAAATTCACAATTAAAAATGGAGATATCTGATTTTAATATGACAATAGAACATATTTAACAACTAATGTACAAACAATTCACAAAGATTTGATGATCATCTAACAAGTTATCTGGAAGAAAAAGCAGAGTACTGATGTGTTTGTGAAACATGCCAATTTACATACTTTCTTCATTTGACATAAAAGGGTTTTACTGCTCTAAAATCACTAAAATCCATATTATAAAAACTCTTCAAACTGGTGAAATAGTATGAATTGGTTTGATAAGGTCTAAAATGGGGAACAAGCAGTTTTTAAAAAGTTCAATGACAAAGAAACACTGTAAAAAAGTATGAAATTAACAGTGAAATCATGTGAAATCATGATATAAAAAACTGTAAAAAGAAAAACAATGGAGCAGTGTTTAATTTACACCAAAAATGTGGAACGAAACTGAACTGTGAATTTAACAGTACAAATATGTTAAATTAATCATATATCATTGTAGAATTTACAAATGATTGTAGTTTAAACACAGAAAAACTGTTATATTAAAAACTGAACAATACAGTTAGATTTTACAAAGGAGAATTTTCACTAATACAGTAAAATCTGATAATTAACAGTTTGAAAAAAGAGGTGATGTGTATGTTTAAACTACATTTTAAGGTGACAGTTTTGCAGAGATTTTATCTTCTTAGACAACCAAATTACAACAGGTTTATGTAAAATTTACATATTTTATGTAAAACCATTTATATATTCACTGTAATTTTTCACAGAATTCTCCAGGTAACCCCAGTTGCCAGAATCTTTCTGTAAAAACAAGGAAATATTTTTTTACAATGTAGAATTAAAATGCGTTGTCACTCGTTTGATTTGGTTTCAAAACATAAGTGAGCCATTTTAGAACTAGTTTTAAGTAACTAGTACACTGGTTAAATTTTAAAATATCTGGGATAATCTGGAGATTTAGACTGTTAGCTTGATGAAACGATGAAATAATGTGAATGAAGCAATGATAAAACATTAAGGTTTGACATTCAGCTGTCTCATTTGCAAGCTGAGTGCCAAAGATTGTCTCAGATCTGAATTTGATGTCAACATGGTGAAATTCATTGTCCAATTACTTATGAACCCGACTATATTGCTAAACGGAAACTGTCTGTCTGGATTCACAAACCAGCTTCCTGCCTCTTGACTTGGTTTGTTGTGATGTCTTCTGCTTTGTGCAGTGTTCATTCATCCATTTTCTGCTGCTCATCCCACACTTCCTTGGTCCAATCCTTGGGCCCGTTCCCTCACTCTTCCTGTCAGATACCAAGGTGTTCTCAAGATAGCTGGGAAATATAGTCCAGAAATCTACAGTAGGTCTTCTCTGGGACCTCCTCCCAGTCGGATGTGCCTCAAAGTCCTCCCGAGGGTGACGACTAGGGGGATGCCTGAACCACCTCAACTGAACTCTTTTCATGGGAAGAAGCAATGGCTCTACTCCAAACCTCTCCCAAATACTCAAGCTTCTCATCCTGTCCCTGAGTGTAAGCCCAACGGAGGAATCTCATTTCCATTGCTTGTATCCATGATCTTGTTCTTTCAGTCAGTACCCAAAGTTCATGAACGTAGGTGAGGATAGGAGTGTAAATCAACTGGTAAATTGAGAGGTTTGCTTTCTGGTTCAGCTCTTTCTTCACCATGATAATCTGGTACAACGTCTGCAAGACCTCAGAAGCAGCACCAATCCATCTTCCACGATCAATCGAGATCAACAGCAGCTAATGTGCTATTAAAATGATTACAAATTACTGGCTATGACACATGCAGGACAAGGATCCAGAGCAGATTTACAACTTAATGGCCACATGCTGAACTTCATCACATGTATTTGAAAGTAAACACAACATGATCAAAGTGCGTCTCGGGAGACATCTGACCCCGGCAGCATCAATAGATTCATCTGTGTTCGTCTTGGACAGAAAACAGAAATATTACACAAGGCAGAGACCTCGTATGTTTAGTGGCACGAGCCAAAAACATAATGAAAACACGCCAACAATTTCACACAAATAGCAACCTGCCATCGGTCCACGCATGTTCAACACATTTCAGAGACACATGGGAAAAAAGAAGAAAGGGGAGAAAAATACAAGTAGTCAGGTTGACTATGATAGGCAAACTACATATTTTTGGAAAGTTTATTGTGTACAGAAAACCAATGCTTCCATTTGCATTGGAACAGATTTAATTTTATTTATAGCAGGCTGAAGGCAGCTGACATGAACAGACTCAACAAGCTCATCAGGAGAGCTGGCTCTGTCCTGGGGGTTGAGCTGGATTCTGTGGTGGAGGTGTCAGAGAGGAGGATGCTGAGGAAACTGCACAGCATCCAGGACAAAACCTCCCACCCCTGCACGGCACACTGACGTCCTGTCAGAGCATCTTCAGCATTAGACTGAGACCACCAAGGTGCACCACAGAACACCACAGGTCTTTCCTACCTGTGGCAATCAGACTGTATAACTTCTCCCCGTCTGCAAGATGAATACATCATATTCAGTTCTTCAGTTACTCTGACTTATGTGTAATATTGTTGAACATCTTGTGCAAATGTCTTCCAGCCATTTTGCGGAAATTTGTTGTACTTATTGTAAAAAAAAACATTATTCACCGTGTACTCCTCCGCACGTCTGTCTCAATGTGCCGAAAAAGTGCTGAAGTCTTCCACAATTCCTGTGCTAGTCAGACGACATACCGGATCAAGACAGCGTCCAGTTTAGAAATGAACGCCACATTCCACTGTTACAGGAGTTTTTTTCATGGAAAGAAAAGCGGAGGAGTTCCGCGCATCACGGTGGAGCCGCATGGCGCAAAGCAACGCCGTGATGAAACCTCACAGGACATGTTGGGGCATGTCCAGGTCATGCTCAATTTCTCGGATAATCACATGACTGAAAAGCAACCAGAAGCCGTCTGAAATCCACCTGAAAGCCATCCTGTGAGACCAACACAGAGGTGGTTTTGTCCCGCGCCATGAACGGCACGGTGGCGCAATCCTCCGCTTTTCTTTCCATGAAAAAAAACTCCTGTAACAGTGGAATGTGCCAAAAAAGTGCTGATGTCCATGTCTCCTGCCTTTTTGTGAAAGTCAGATGACGTCCCGGATCAACAAAGCCTTCACATTGGAAATGATCTGGTTGTTTCAGCGGGGTCTGAGCCTGTCGATCGGCGCTCAGAGCGCGGCGCGCTCTCAGACGCTATGGGCCATCCTTAATGCGTCAGTAACACTCCTTAATCTGTGTAATCCCCACAAAATCGTCCCTGAAAGCCATATTAATTTTCAGAACGGTGTCCACCTGGAGGTCTCTCACAGTTTCTGGAAAAAAATTGATGCAGCAAAGCTCCAAATCGTTCAGACATTTATTTGCAATAAAAAAAACGACAAGAGAGTGAACCACTGCTCACACAAAGCCTGCTCACAGGCGAATGACGCAACCGACAGGCGTGAAAAAACTCACGCATGCGCACGAAGGTTCAAGCTTGGCTGATGCAATCACACGTAATTCAAATCCATATGGTTTTTGAAAAAAATAAAAAGGTTGGATACTTTTCTAACAGACCTCGTAAAGTTGGTCTTGTATTATCTTATCATATCTTATTTATCCTTCTTCATTGTTACTGGTCAATGATACTATACAAGTAATGAATGCTTATAAGTGCAATGGTAAGAATATTTTATTCGGTGAAAGATGAAATGTTCCATTTAAAGAGGCTACACCTTGAGATGCATAAAGACTTCCCAGCGAATACTGCAAATGCCTCCAGATGGCTTACAGAATACTGGAATGTTTGTGTGTGTGTGTGTGTGTGTGTGTGTGTGTGTGTGTGTGTGTGTGTGTGTGTGTGTGTGTGTGTGTGTGTGTGTGTGTGTGTGTGTGTGTTAGAAGAATGGGCAGCGTCAATAAGCTTGTTCAACTAATCATCTGTCACCAGAACAAACCCCGCCATGTTTGTTTATAAGACAAGTGCCATCACCGTGTTTGTACATTAAAGTGGTCGTTCCATGCAATGGTACAAAACGTATGGAACCAAAATTGCATGGTAAATGGAACCAAAATGGAAAATGGGATGAATGATCAATATCACTTGACTTACAAACCACCAATCAAATGACAAAGATCTATTTAGGCGTTACCATCAGTCAGGTTTACTGCGCAATTTCACTGGCTTGTTGGGGGATTAGGAAAACTAAACATTTTTGGAAAGTTTTCATAAAAGAAAAACCTATGATAGCAAAAACCAAAACTGTGCATTGGCAATGAAGGGGAAGCAGGAAATACTTGCCTGGGTACCAGCTCCGAAGTGTCTGAAGTGGGAAACCTTTTTGTCATCATGGGAATCTAACTTTAATTACATCGCAGGCACATATTCACTTTGACTGTTGGAAATGTGAAATTATGTGCTAAATGTGTAAATAAATTGTATGTTTAGAGAAATATCATTTTGCTAACCCTTACCAAAAAGTAGTACATGCAAGTATGTTTCAAGTATACTTCCAGTTTACTTCTTATATACTTATCAGTACTATTTTTTGGTAAGGGAAGTTTAGAAGTAGAGATAATGGAAACATTAGTTTTAGGGTTACTTCATTCCTACATTTTCTATACCTGCTTGCTCTAATTAAGGGTCACGGCGAGCTAGTGCTATCCCAGGGTGGCCATTTTGTATGGACAGGTTAAGGTTCTGTCATTGCATTCACTGGGCCTGAACATGTAGGTTTAGCTGTTTAAATCAAAGCTCTATGTTGCCTAGAAGCTCCAATCTTGACAAAATCCATCTTTACGGTGAAAATATTGACCGTAAAAATGTCATATAGGTATCCTGGCAAATGGAAACCTTGGATTTCTGAAGTTCCGAAGTTCTGAAGTTTCAAAAATATAAAGCTCCCACCCCCCAAAAATTATATGCCAAATATAGTGAACCTGATTAAAGTTTGAGTGAATATAAAAATTAGTCATTTTAGCAAACAGCGAAGTCTGTCCTGAATTTCACTCAGAATACTGTGTTTTGATTTGGATAAATAATAACTCCACACAGGAAACTTTCATGAAGCCACTGCATAGCCCAATGTTCTTACTTCTGCGTCTCAAACTCCAGAAGAAATCCAGAGTTTCAAAGGATCAAGGCATGACCAACAAACGCGCCTTCGGGACTGAAATCAAGCTGGTATTGATCCTCCCTTTCATCCTTTTGTATGTAAAGTTTTGCAGCTGAGACCGATGTGATTCAGGCAGTGTCAGGTTCCTGTGATTTTTAAGTTTCCACCCCAACAACTTGAAACTACCTACATCACAAAGCTCACATTCAGCGATGATTTGGAGGTTGTTCCATCATTCTTGAGTTTATCTGAGTCTTGCCAAAGTCTCAGGTGACGTCTCGAATAAGGACGAGGCGGCGCAGGCTAACATTTACACAAAGCTAACAGGAAAGGGCCATAAATTGTCTTGTGCAAGCAGTAACAACTAGAATGGCACTCAGAGTGTGTAACAGAGTGTGTAACTGTAGTTCATATACAGCATTTATTTATTGGTTTATTACATTGACCAAGGATGTAATAAAATCATCAGCCTTTATTTAGTTATTTGTCTGTCTGTCTGTCTGTTATCAGGATTACGTCAAAACTACTGCTTTTGATGAAATTTTCACCACAGATGGATATGAGGCCATAGAAGACTCCATCAAATTTTGGAGATGATCCGGATCCAGATTCTAGATCAAGTTTAACTTTATACAGGCTTTGAAGGATTACTGTTAGCAGTATTACGTCAAAACTATTGCACAGAGTTTGACAAAATCTTCACTACAGATGGATATTACGGCATGGAAGACACCATTAAATTTTGGAGGTGATCCAGAATCTGGATCTGGTTTCTGGATCAAGATTTCACTTTTTAAAGACTTTGAAGGATTATGTCAAAACTACTTCATGGATTCTCACCAAATTTGCACCACAGATAGATATTAGGCCATGGAAGACGACATTAAATTTTAAAGGCAATCCAGATTCCAATCTGGAATCTGGATCAAGATTTCACTTTATATATACTTTGAAGGATTACGTCAAAACTACTTTACAGATTCTCACCAAATTTGCAGCACAGATAGATATTAGGACATGAAAGAAGCCGCTGAAATTTGGACATGATCCAGATCCAGATTCTGGATCAAGATTTCACTTTATATAGGCTTTGAAGTATTACACCAAAACTACTTCCCAGATTCTAATCAAATTTGCACCACAGATAGACATTACGGCATGGAAGACTCCACTGAATTTTGGAGGTGATCCGGTGTTGCAGACCAAATGGTCCGCCCTAAAATCCGTCCACCTTTTGCACATGCACATGCGTCATTTCGGACAACAGCAGCACGTCTGAGACGGAGCTTCTTCACCCAAAGCAATCAAATGGATTAATGGGATTATCAACCATCAGATGATAAAGGTAAAACCTCTTAAATCATTCTAAAGTCAGTTTTAAGCAGAAACAAGGCAGCTTTAAGCAGAAATGAGGCAGAATTCTGTGATGTTTTAAAATGTCAGACGTGCAGTGAACGCATCAGCTAGCAGTTCGTTTAGCCACAGTACTCTGATCTCTTCCACTGCCTTTTATGATGAAATAATGCTGAATTTATGCGTAAATGTTTGTTGTACAAAAGGTTCAGATATTGATGAGATAGATGATGACTGGAGTGCAGTTTGAAGCAGAAACGAGGTGTTAGCCCATGAACCGCATCATTGGGGGAACCGATTTTTGGGGGACCAATTCGGTCGGCAACTCCAGATCTGGAATCTGGATTAAGATTTAACTTTATATGTACTTTGAAGGATTACATCAAAACTATTTCACAGATTCTCACCAAATTTGCACCATAGATAGATATTAGGGCATGGAAGACTCCACTGAATTTTGGAGGTGATCCGGATCCGGATCTGGAATCTGGATTAAGATTTCACTTTATATATTCTTTGAAGGATTACATCAAAACTACTTCACAGATTCTCACCAAATTTGCACCACAGATAGATATTAGGGCATGGAAGACTCCAGTGAATTTCTGGCCCTGTGATGGACTGGTGTCCTGTCCAGGGCGTACCCCACCTCACACTCTATGACTCCTGGGATAGGCTCCAGCGTCCCGTGGCCCTTAAATGGAGTAAGCAGGTATAGAAAATGGATGCATGAAACTTTAATGCTGTTTTGTGATCATTGCTGTAAAAAGTTAGACAAAAGCACAGCACAGGTATGGCCTTCAGCAGGTACATAAAAAAAACTTCAAACAGTGGTGTGAAAAGATTAGTAAGTCCTTTCAGCTTCTCCCTTTTCCACTTGAGGTCGCCATGGCAAATCCAAGTCAGATGTGCCTGTTGATTTGGCACAAGTCTGACATCAGATACCCTTCCAACACTCAAAAAACCAACATGGGTGTTGTTGGTTTTTATGTTACATGAACGTAAGTCTAACATGTAGCTTCTACAATATAAAATCAAGATTTATGGATGAACACATTTAAATCATGTATTTTTGACATAACATGCAACAACTTAAAATTTAACTTGCTCAGTGAATATAATCAAATTATGGAAAGTATTTCCACCCAAGTAAAATGTGTTAGAGTCAGAAACAATTTTGCTGAGTGACCTAAATGTAAATTTGTTGGGTCAACATGATGAATTTGCGTTACTGTTACTCAATTACCATGGTTTAGTCCAACTAGATTTGTAAGGGTGAATGCAACAAAAATAACAGTAAGTCCCTTTGGCTGCTCGCTTGTTTGTGCTCGGGGTCGCCACAGCAAATCCAAGGTGGCTCTGCATAAACTGTGCTGATCCAGTACAGTAAATTTAAGTTGACATGTAACTGTACTATTTTAAAACTAGTTGTAACTACTTACAGGTCCAGGGGTGGTGGCCAAGTGGTTAGTGCACCTGGTTTCAGTATGAAAGGTTCCCGGTTGAAACCCCACCCTGCCACATTTCTCCACATAATGTGGAGTTGCGTCAAGAAGGGCATCTGGTGTAAAAACTTGTTCCAATTCAACATGCAGATCCACCTCAGATTTGCTGTGGCGACCCCGAGTGCCAAAAGGGAGGAAGCTGAAGGACTGACTTTTTATTTTTGTTACATTTACCCTTACAAATCTAGTTGGCCTAAGCCATGGTAATTGAGTAAAAGTAACACCAATTCACCATGTTGACCCAACAAATTTACATTTAGGTCACTCAGCAAAATTGTTTCTGGCTAGGTTAACACATTTTACTTGGGTGGAAATAATTTCCAATTTTTTTATGTTAGGAGAAGGGGGAGGATTATAAATAGTAAAATAAAAAAAAAATGCATCACGAAAAGCACCCCTTTTCATGATGGGGGCATGAAAAAAGCATGATGTCACAGTATCAGAAAATAATTCTGATACTGTCACAAAATGTGTCACATTTGGGGTGAAATGGCGGGGGGGGGGGGGGGGGTATTGAGGTTATGGTTAGGGTTAAAAACAGAAATCTTGACCGTGTCACGAATTGTAACACGGTCAAGTCATGATATGACTATATCATGACTTGACTATATCATGACTATATCATTTATCTCCCATCGAAGACGTCAGAGGATTGATTTAGTTTCTTCACACACATACGTTTGTTTGTAGAGGTGAATTAAACATTTAAATATACCTCGTATTTGTCTCAAAAACAGGCTTGTTTGTGAGTAAGTCATATTCTGCTAACTGGGCTAACTGGGTAACGACAGACTGATAGCCAATATATTATTTACGAAATAATAACTTTCATTGTTGTGACATTAGATATTGTTGTGCAAGTCCCTCCGTACTGACAACACGTGTTCTGCATGCACAATCCCATTATCCTGTACCACATGGACAAAATTGCCCGGACCAACCCCAAGCATGACCGCCAACTAACTCCCTGAAGCTATTTGTGTCCATGTTCAGTGAGCGAGGCCGCCTGAAAAGCCCCCGATAGCTGTAAATCTGTCTTTTATTGAGTTGCTCAGACTCTGACCTTCATGCAAATAAGCCGGCGGAGGTTTTTATCTGACAGTTGAGAGAGTTACAGTACAGCCCGACTCTGGTTGTAATCACATTAATAGAGTGCATGTGACTGAGTCCAGCAGCAGGAGGCCAAACCGCTGCTGCTCTAAATCATATCTAACAAGTAAAATCCCTTCAGCACCAGGTGCCTCGCTTAATAAATATCCAATTGTGAAACCCCAACGTGAAGGGAAGAGGTCCGAAACCCTCTGGAGCTGTTCGGTAGTGAGGCCGCAAAGTGATGACACATGACAAAGTTTGTGAGGAAACAGAAAGGGCCTGAAGTCAGCGGGGATGAGACTGGATCCTATCGAGGGAACGGGTGAGAAAACACACTTTGCTGCATCTCTTCACTCTGTTTATTGCTGTGTGCATCTGAGAGACGACGCTGCCTGTAAAAGCAGAATGAGACAGACAGGAAGGAGGACAATGAAAACCGACATTTCAGGAGGTGCAAACCTTCCTTTGGAGGATCTTCTGTTGACCACCGGTAAGCAATAAACAGCAATAAGGCAGCCATAAAAACCACGAGGAGAACCCCTCCTCCACTTCCTCATAACACCAATAAAATAGCTGATCAATTACCCCCCACGGTAAAATGCAAAGGGGGCAGAGAGAGTTTCCCGTCTGTGTCTCCGAGAGACAGACGGGAAAGCCGGCATGAGGACGCGAAGACGTGCAGGCGGACAGAGATGGCGACAGAGCGGCGGGATTGTAGAAACATGGCGCCTGCAGGCCTTCACTGTGGGAACAGAGGCTGCCCTCTTTTATTATTCTCTCTCTCTCTGTGCTCTTTCTCTCCTCATTTATTACTTCTGATGACATTGTCTTTTAACTCACATCTGTATTTTGTTTTTGTTTTTTTGCCTTGTTACACTCAAAAAAACTGACTCATTGGACTGGATTTCCATCTAATAAATATATGTAGTCCCAAATAAATTAATTTATCTTACATGGATTCATTTTATTTGAGTTGGGGCTAGTTATATGTTTTAGATGGAAATCCTGCACATAATTGAATTGAGTTCATCCAATGAGTCATTTTTAGTGTAGTTGTTATTTTTTTAAAGCGGGATCATTTAAAAATGGATGAAGTGATTGTTAAAAAACCCAAGTTCCGTCTGCACCGAAACCATCCTCTTGTTCGCTCATTCACTATGAGGTCAAAGTCATAAGTGCACAAACACACTCAAAAAAATCGCTCTTTGAGTGAACTCAATTCAATGATGTGCAGAATTTCTATCTAATAAATATATGGAGCCCCAACTCAAATAAAACACATCCATGCAAGATAATGTAATTTAATTGAGTTGGGACTACATATATTTATTAGATGGAAATCCAATCCAATGTCACACAAACAAATGACTCATTGGATAAACTCAATTCAATGATGTGTAGGATTCCTATCTAATAAATATATGTAGTCCCAACTCAAATAAAACACATCCGTGCAAGATAATGTAATTTAATTGTGTTGGGACTATATATATTTATTAGATGGGAATCCAATCCAATGTCACACAAACAAATGACTCATTGGATAAACTCAATTCAATGATGTGTAGGATTTCTATCTAATAAATAAATGTAGCCCCAACTCAAATAAAACACATCCATGATAGATAATGTAATTTAATTGAGTTGGGACTGCATATATTTATTAGATGGGAATCCAATCCAATTAATCAGTTTTTTGAGTGTATCACACAATCAAATGACTCATTGGATAAACTCAATTCAATGATGTGCAGGATTTCTATCTAATAAATATATGGAGCCCCAACTCAAATAAAACACATCAATGCAAGAAAATGTAATTTCATTGAGTTGGGGCTGCATATATTTATTAGAGGGGAATCCAATCCAATGTCACACAAACAAATGACTCACTGGATAAACTCAATTCAATGATGTGCAGGATTTCTATCTAATAAATATATATAGCCCCAACTCAAATAAAACACATCCATGCAAGATAATGTAATTTGATTGAGTTGGGACTGCATATATTTAATAGCTGGGAATCCAATCCAATGAGTCAGTTTTTTGAGTGTATCACATAAACAAATGACTCACTGGATAAACTCAACTCAGTGATGTGCAGGATTTCAATCTAATAAATATATGTAGCCCCAACGCAAATAAAACACATCCATGCAAGATAATGTAATTGAATTGAGTTGGGACTGCATATATATATATATATATATATATATATATATATATATATATATATATATATATATATATATATATATATATATATATATTAGATGGGAATCCAATCCAATGAGTCAGTTTTTGAGTGTATCACACAAACAAATGACTCAATGCATGAACTCAATTCACTTAAGGGCAGGATTTCTATCTAATAAATATATATAGTCCCAACTCAAATAAAACACATCCATGCAAGATAATGTAATTTAATTGAGTTGGGACTGCATATATATATATATATATATATATATACATATATATATATATATATATATATATATATTCACTGCATGAACTCAATTCAATTAAGAGCAGGATTTCTATCTAATAAATATATGTAGTCCCAACTATATTAAATTACATTATTTTGCATGGATGTGCTTTATTTGAACTGGGGCTACATATATTTATTAGATGGAAATCCTGCTCATAATTGAACTGAGTTCATCCAGTGCATCAGTTTTTTTGAGTCCAGGCATGCATGTGGTTCCGTCAGCGAAATAATCTTGGAATTGCATGTTTGCTGCCATATTTTTCCGTCTGTGTGAACATGTGCACCTGTGTGCAGTGAAAACAGAACATTATTTGACTCTGTCCTACTTTCCTCTGCTCACTTTTTTTTTTTTTTTTTTGCAGTCTTTTCTTCTCTCACAAACGGACAGCAGCTGGTGGGTGTTTCAGCAGCAGAGGAAGTTCAGGCATGTGTTCCTGATCAAAGTTCCACATCGAAGCCCCGCGAGTCGCTTCTCATGCAACATAAGGACTGCGAGCGTCACATTTAGCCTGCAGTGGAACAGGCCGATGGCCGGGCTGGGACACATGGCTGTCACAGGCAGTGTTCTGCTGATTTGTCCTTTCTTATTCGAACTTCCAACTGCAGCGCAGCTTTATAGCCTGTAATTTGTAGTGTTCCACAGAAGGATAAGGAAACTCTGTGAGATGAAATTAAATGTCAGAACTGATGCCACTGTTCACTGAATTCATTATCTTCCTTGGATGAGGAAACATAGTTAGTGTGCAACTGCTGTTTGCAACGATGAAAACAGATGCAACAGCAACTCTGTAAGTGCATCTCAGCAATGAGCCAAAACAAGGCTATTTAAAAAAAAAAGATGTAATGGGCATTAGTTGTAATCTATATGTATCTCCAAGCCCCAAAATTGGTGCCAATTAGTTAGGCCCCATTAAAAAAAAGAAAGAAAAAAAACATTACTTTATCATCCCCGACTGCATGCTGAAATCAGCCCACATCAATTTTTGGGGGGAGCAAAATTTCATTGACAGTGATACAGCTGGTGCAAGAACTGGCACATCCACTAGGTTGCAAGTATGCTTTGGTTGAAGATGGCCAAAGTTGTTTTTTTGCCGCAAGGTTGTTTTTGTAGGATACTTCTGGCATATTACAAGGGGAAGTTTCATTTCCCAACTTTAAAATTTTACTGTATTGTTTGTTCTCTTCTTCTAAGAAAAATACGAAAAAAAAAAAATCAAAAATCTGTGACCTGTTCAATACTTATTTGGTGACCTGTTCAACTTTTTTTTTTTCTTTTTTTATGGGGCCTTAGTTAGTCTGTCTGGAGAAAACCTGAAATATAACACATAGTTACATTGTTTGTTTGTTTTTTCAGGCAACATGTAAAATTACCTGAAGACGTGTATCAAGATTTTTTTGTATGTTCTTTAAACACATTATAAACTGCATTCTTCACAATGGAGGCCCTCAGCTTATGCTAACTATAGCCTGCTCACATTACATTGTACAATGTTAGCTAGTTTACATGCTAACATTAGCCCGTCAATGAGTGTTCATGCTTACGTTAGCCCATATATAACATGTCATGCATGTATGTATTAGTGTATTACAGCAGGTAAAATAAGTATTGAACACGTCATCATTTTTCTCAAGTGTATTTCTAAAGGTGCTATTGACATGAAATTTTCATCAGATGTCAGTAACAACCCAAGTAATCCATACATGCAAAGAAACCAAAATAAATAAGTACTGAAATTAAGTTATGTGCAATAAAATGTAAAGACAAGGAAAAAGTATCGAACACGCTCACTGACATTGATTTAATACTTCATATAAAAGCCTTTGTTGGTAATGAAGCTTCAAGATGCCTCCTGTATGGTGAAACTAGTCTCATGCATTACTCAGGTGTGATTTTGGCCCATTTTTCCACACTGTTCTGTGGACCTCTTCTATCAACTCTGATCTTTAATTCTTTCCATAGACTTTCTATTGGATTTGGGCCAGCTGATTGGCTGGACCATTCTAGCAGCTTGATTTTCATTCTTTGAAACCAAGTGAGAATTTCCTTGGCTATGTGTTAGGGATCATTGTCTTGCTGAAATGTCCTCCCTCATTTCATCTTCATCATCCTGGTAGATGGCAGCAGATTCTGATCAAGGATGTCTCAGTACAGTTTTCCATTCATCCTTCCGTCAGCTACATGAGGTTGGCCATATGCTGAAAAACAGCCCTACACCATGATGTTCTCACCTACAAACCTCACTGTTGCGATGGTGTTTTTGAGGTGCAGTACCATTTATGGTGTGTATTATGGCATCCAATTAGTTCAATTTTGGTCTCATCTGACCACATTACATTCTCCCAGTATTTCACAAGCTTGTTTATTGTGCAGCAGACTTCAAATGAGCTTCAACATGCTTTTTCTTCAGCAATGGAGTCTTGCAGGCCATGGCGGTTGAGTGCATTACTTAGTGTTTTTTTTTTTGTTTTGTTTTGTTTTGTTTTTTTTAATACTTGTACCTGCTAATTCCAGGTCTTTCTGAAGCTCTCCACAAGTGGTCCTTGGCTGTTGGACAACTCATCTGATAATTCCTTTCACACATCTGTAAGAAATCTTGTGAGGAGCACCTGGTCATGGCCAGTTTATGGTGAAATGATGTTCTTCCCATTTTCAGATTATGGCCCCAACAGTGCTCAATGGAACATTCAGAAGTATAGAAATCCTACAGTAATCAATGCCATCCGTATGTTTTGCAATAATAAGGTTGCGAAGACCTTGAGAGAGCTCTTTCCTTTTACTCATCATAAGATGTTTCTTGTGTGACACTTTGGCAATAAGACACCTTTTTATAGGCCATTAGTTGGGACTCAACCAGCTGATATTAATTTGCACTGACAAGGGGCAGGACTGCTTTGTAATTACTGATAGATTTCAGCTGCTGTCTTGGATTTCCATGCCTTTTTTGCATCTCCCTTTCCTCTGGTGTCCAATACTTTTTCCCTGTGTCATTTCAAATTATTACACATAACATAATTTGTGGATAGCTTGTTGGGAAAGTGTAGTGACACGGACCCACAACAGGGGGCGCAAATGAACGGTCAATAGATGAGCCAAAAAGTAACAATTTAATGTTGTGAATGTGCACAACGAACATACAGACAATCACAGAATATCATTACAGTCAATACACAGAGGTGACGTGTGGGCAGGCTCGAGGATAGAAGACGTCTGTCCTAAGAAGAGCCGGAACCACACGATTTCCGCCGCCCCAGAACCTGGTGAATACTGGAGCCGCCAAGTCCCGAATTCCCAGGTGATCACCGTCCCCGACTGTCGGATCTGGTACTGCTGGCGAAGAACAAAGACAGTCAAGTGTGGGTGTGTGTACACCCAGTAACAACAACGGTGGGAATCCCACCTCCACCTCTCATTCAATATGTTGCAGCGGTCTCAGCTGAAAAGGAGCGCCGTCTTGCACAGCCTCCTCACAAACGACCGGTTCTCCTGCAAATTCTCACAATAACACAGTTACAAATCTCACAAAAAGGCTGAGAGTATTACCTCCTATGAAGTATGATATCTCGGCAACGAGGTGGAGATGACGTCTGGTCTTTATGGAGTGAGATGATGTTGAGTAGATGGGTGACAGCTGTCAAGAGGTAATGAGCGACAGCTGTCACCCCCGGCTGTGTCCATGGCGGCAGCGCCCTCTCGTGCCTGAAGCCCGCACTTCAGGCAGGGCGCCCTCTGGTGGTGGGCCAGCAGTACCTCCTCTTCTGGCGGCCCACACAACATAGCTATGGTCCAGTTACTGTGTGGATTACTTGGTTTGTTACCAACATCTGGTGAAAATTTCATGTCAATAGCACCTTTAGAAATATATTTACTGAGATAAATGGTGACCTGATTAATACTTATTTTACCCGTGGTATGTAAGTGTATATATTTTAAGCACATTATAAGTCCTGGTGCTCACAATAGAGGCACTGAACTCATGCTAACATTAGGTGCCAAGATAACACAAATCCAAACACAAAACAGATTATATAATGACTGTAACTTTACAAAAATAAGGATACAGTGCTGCAGCACAATGATGGCATTTAACAATTATAAACTGCAACTGGATTAAATGTATAATTTAGAAGGACCTTGGAACATGTTTCTTACTATTTTCTCAATAATTGCTCTAAGAAAAGACTAGATTATAGCCAAATATATTGGCCGTTATCAAAACAAATTGTATTTTATTCATCAACTCATATTTCAGAAATACTACAAATAAAAAAAACTACTGAAATAGTTAGCTTTTGATATTTGGGATATTTTATGCAATTCATTAATTTAATAGCACATATTTTTAAAGCATTTTATTTTGAGTAATTTGGGCTAAATGGAATAATCCAGGGAGATTGTGCTAGTACATGGAATCATTTTATATCATCAGGTTACAAAAACAAAACCATATTCCTTTTCATTTACAGAGGAAACTACTTCAATCAGAACAAGCAGAAACTGTGCTGTGATGGTCGAGCTGGAAGTTGGAAATTAGAAGCACACACATACACACTCATCTTCAACCGCTTAGTTCAATTAAGAGTCACGGGGAGCTGGAGCCTATCCCAGCAGTCATGGAGCATGAGGCGGGGTACACCCTGGACAGGACGCCAGTCTGTTGCAGGACCACATATAGACATAGAAACACATTCACACCTGCACGCACACCTACGGACAATTTAAAGTAGTCAATTCACCTAACTAGGGATGGGTATTGATAAGATTTTATCGATATCGATGCCATTATCAATTCTGCTTAGCGATACCTCGTGAATTTTATACTAAAAGTAGGCTTTACAGATTTTCTATGTATTTCCTTGAGTCTTAAAGTAAATAAATATGAAATTAGTCACTGTATCCTTGATCTCTGGACATAAATAAAAATAAACAAAACTGTGTTTCGCTTTGAAGTTATTAATTCAGACTGGATTCTATTGTTCTATCTTGACTTGTCAGAGAGCCGCGCAACGTTTGGAGCTGTGTGAACAGAACGGAGGATGATTCTCGTTTCTTTCTCGCAAAGAGACAGGAGTCCCAGTTAGTAACTTTAATCCGCACAACAGTGAATCACAACTCATATTCAGGGATGAAAGCGGTGAAAAACAAAAAAAAGCTGAAACCCAAAATTACCCCCCAACACCACCTGCACGAAAATGTTTCAATTCTAGAAGCTCTGAAATGCAATCTGGGACTATTCCAGACAATAAACTGGAGTGAGTGCAGCATCCATTTAGTGAGAAAAAAAAAAATACAACTTTCCTTATTCAAATTCATTCCAGTAGTATTCTGCTCTTACTAGGATGCAGCAGTTTTCTAGTTTGGCAGATAGTTCTGGAGGAAATCACTGAAGAAATTAACACATTAAAAATATGGTTTGACCGAAACAAACTGTCATTAAAGTTCAATAAGACAGGGATGAAATGGAGGCGTAAGAGTCACTAGGTGTTCACAGGAAACACTTATTTCTGTATGTATTTATTTATGTTCATTGTTAGTTGCTATTATATATTTTCTGTTGTGTTTCCATTCAGGTTCTTTTTGTCTCTTTCTCTAAAACTGTATATAATAATCATTAGATTATTAATATATAAGCAAAAATAAATTTAAGGAATATTACAATCTGAAAACAAATGCACCCGAACGTGATGAGAGCTGCAATTGCTAAATGCTAACTTTTAACATTGAAAATGCCGTAGACATGCTAACGCGTTAGCATCGCTCCCGTTTTTAAGTTATAAAATACATCTATCAACTGTTTCAGAAGACCATAACAGGTCGGTTTAACATAGAAAAGGTAAATAATACTCACAGACGTATGCTCTTTAGGGTTTTAGCGGGGGAAAATTAAGCGAAAAAAAGAAATAAACGAAGCAATCGACCGAAGCATTGCTTCAATCTGCGAACCACTGCTTCGATTGGTTCAAGGTTCAAAGCAAAGCCGCGCTGCAGAAAAGTTGATTAAGGACCCGCTGCAGGGTCTGTAATCAATGTAGAGAAATTATCATTTTCCTGACAAACACCGCCAAAACAACGGCCACTCTGAAGGACTGATAACAGAATCGTTAAGCACAAAGCTTATTGATGTCGGTGGATCGAATCATTTCTTAACGATACCCGAAAGGAACTGTTCTCGATACCCATCCCTACACCTAACCTACATGTCATGTGGATGCGGAAGGAAGCCGGAGCACCCGGAGGGAATCCATGCAAACACGGGGAGAACACGCAAACTCCACACAGAAAGGCCACAGTGGGAATCGAACACATGACCTTCTTGTTGTGAGGCAACACTGCTAACCACTAAGCCACCATGCTGCTGAAATTAGAAGCATTTTGAGATAATATTTGAATGTTCCAGGTGCAATTCCATTAAACTTCCAGATGGTGGCACTATACAGAATTGTATGTCATTCATATAAAAGCGGCAGGAGTTGGAACTGAGTGTGCATTCTATAGAAGTTATTTGTTAATAAACATTTTACTCTACATTGGCTGATTTTATGTCAATATCTGAACCCATCTTTGCCACTCATGTCTAGAGTCTTGATTTCAAAATAATATATATATTACATATACGAGGTCTATTAGAAAAGTATCCAACCTTATTATTTTTTCAAAAACCATATGAAATTGAATCACATGTGATTACATCAGACATGCTTGAACCCTTGTGGGCATGCAAGAGTTTTTTCACGCCTGTCGGTTACGTCATTCGCCTGTGGGCAGTCTTTGAGTGAGGAGTCGTCCACCCTCTCGTCGATTTTTTTCATTGTTTAGGAATGGCTCAGAGACTGCTGCTTTGTTTGATCATGCTTTGGAACATGCCCAAGCTGTTAAACAATTTCTCAGTTACTCACTTGTTGAAAGCCATCAAAAGCCGCCTGAATTTTACAAATGGTTTTCAACACGGAGGTGTTTTTCCTGTCGCGCCGCACACAGATTCGCCGAGTCGTCATGGAAACGACTCGGCAAATTTGCGCGCACGTCTTTCATTAAAAAATGTCCTTAAACAGTGGTATGTCCGCATAAAGTCCTCATGCCGGACTCTTCTGAATCTTCTCTGTTCTCTCACGACGTCCTGGGTGAATTAAGCCTTAAATTAGAATGTTTTCAGCTCGAAACAGGTCGACGACGGCGCCTGGAAGCGCTGCACGACGTCCCGGTCCATGGGAAGTCCTTACACCGACAGAAACACCCCATAATCTCTCATCAGCCGTTAAACTTTTCACCGAAAACCATCTTAATTTCTCGAATAGTGTCCACTCGGATATTCCTCACAGGTCCAGAAAAATTTTGATAAAGCAACGCGCGCCGTCTCAAGTAGCGTGTGAAACAAAGGAATTCAGCCGAGAGGGCGGGACCACATCTCACTCAAGGCCTGCCCACAGGGAAATGACGTCACCGACACGCGTGAATCAAGCATGATTGGTGTAATAGCATGACATTCAAATCCATATAGTTAAAAAAAAATAAAAGAGTCGGTTTATTATCTAATAGACTTCGTATTATAATATTAATATAATAATATATAATATATATATTATTTTGAAATTAGATATATATATATATATATGTGTGTGTGTGTGTGTGTGTGTGTGTGTGTGTGTGTGTGTGTGTGTGTGTGTGTGTGTGTGTGTGTGTGTGTGTGTGTGTACATTCTTTTTTTTTACATTTTTAACTGTGACTCTTTGACCTATTTGAAAAACAGACTTCAAACTGATATGTGGTGGTGATGCTTTGAAAATGTAGTAAATGTATAATATACACCAATTTTAAGACTCACATGTTGCTTAATAATAATAATAATAATAATAATAATAATAATAATAATCATAAGATGATATGATTTATACCAATGTAATTTCACAGTTGCTGTTTTAAACAGTGTTTTATTTACCTAAATTAGAAATAATGTGGTTTGCAGTGGTGTAAACATATTGTGTTTGGAGTATCGTTAAATCCGCTTTTAAATCCCATTTAACGTTACTGTTAATCTGGATATTAGCCCCCATGTTTGGAGAGGTGTTTTAAGTAGCCACAATCTAATGATCCTTTTAAGATGAACTGGATTTGACTTGTTGAAAGACAACTGAATATTGTTGGACAAGAACAAAACAAAGTTCTTCATTAGTTCTGTTAAACTGCCAGCCCTCCAACATGTTTTAGCCTAAATCATAAAAAGAATTCAAATGAAATAAAATAATAATTAATAAATAAATAAATAAATAACTTAATATGTTCTTAAACACTGATGAAAATAAAAGTTAATTTCTGTCTTCTTTTTGACACAAACATTATCCCATACTTCTGAGGGTCAGTCAGGTGGGTTCTCCTGCAGGTGGCGCTGTGAGGCGACCATGAACACAAGCTCCTCCTCCAGCTGGATGGTGCGAGACTGGGTTTGGGTTTGGGGACCAGACTATTTCCTGATTGGGTCCGACTATCAGCTGAGGGGCGGCTCGGAGCGAGCTGGGCTGGAAGCACAGAGCAGGTCACGTGTTACTTTCATATGCAGCGGATAATGTGTCACTTAATAACAGTTTAAATTGCTATATTGATGCGGCAACGTTCACTGTGAACTGTATAACATTAGAGAAAGAGGAAAAACCAAAAAGCAAATGCAGTCCTAAATGATACAAAATACCTAGTTAGTTGTAATAAATGTTTGCATAATTAAAAAAATTAAGATATTCTTGGATTGAGTTCATTTAATTCCCTTTCAAAGGATATTTTGAAATTGAAACATAATGGAGATATTTTAAAATGCTTATTCAGCACTGCAAGTTGTGTCCGTATATTTCTTTAACTTTTTTCTGAATAGAACAGTTATTATTATTATTAGTAGTAGTAGTAATAGATAGTAGTAGTTGTAGTAGTATTGTTGTTGTTGTTGTTTATTCCAGTGGTGTTTTATTACAAAATACCTGTACATACCTATTTAAAATAACAAAGAAGCAATTTCTTTACAATTAAGACTATATCTTCTTAATTGCTTTGGTTGACTAAAAAAGGTCAAATGAACACTGTAGCGGAACTATTTTTTAGACGTAACCGTTTTTTCCTCGACGTGTATGTTGATTTAATCTTATACCGTTTGTTCACTTTATTCTGCTCTTTTATGCATAATGAGCAGAATAACTCGTTCACTTCAACAGACGTGTGTGTTGAAGTGAACGAGCTGTGGGTTGCTGTAGAATTTTGACAAAATTATGTCACAGACATGATGAAATAAAAAAAGGACGTGTAGTTCTTCCGAATTATTTTGAGGCATTATTTTGCTGAACAGGAAAGTTATATTTACTGCTGTTGTCCGTCTAATATAAATGACGTTCTTTATACAAAGATGGTAAAAAATAATGATTTTATTTTATTGTGATTTCGTGTCATTATGTGGCGTTAAATGTATTCAAGCTGTTATCAGTATTTATTTTGGTTAAAAAACCTTTTGGTGAACAGACAAGCAGACAGAAGCCTGAGTTGGCAATTTTATACAACACAGTAATCCTGACACAGTTCAACATGTACCAATTATTATTATTATTAGTATACTCCATTTTTATTATGTATTGTTACAATATTTCACATCGTAGCAATACATAATAAAATAGGTATTATAGTAATAGCATTAATATAATAATAACAATAATAATGATAATAATAATAATTAGATAGATAGATAGATAGATAGATAGATAGATAGATAGATAGATAGATAGATAGATAGATAGATAGATAGATAGATAGATAGATAGATAGATAGATAGATAGATAGATAGATAGATAGATAGATAGATAGATAGATAGATAGATAGATAGATAGATAGATAGATAGATAAACACACACACACACACGTTTGGAGTTTTTTTTTTCTTGAATTTAGAGTCAAAACCCACAGGCGTTAAATCTGCAATGAAATATAAGATCTGTGAAACCTAAGTTCCGAGTCTAAAAACCAGTTGGAGAACCGGGTTGGAGAGCTGACATGACCTCTAGGAATTCCGATTTAGTCTGAGAACGACCTTGAATGTGCCTAATGCATCTAGCATTTTTGCCAATATTATTTATAGCACATACCTAAAATTGTGTAGCTTTTTTTTTTTTTTACAAACTGTGATACTGTAATTGACAATGAACTTTTTTCATAATGTCGAAATGTCGATGTTATTTATTGCAGGGTGTCTGACCTTTCACCTCTTCTGTGCAGCTGCTGGACGCGGGAAAGAGCATTTTAAAAGCTGAGGGGCAATAAATTAATTTAAGGCAAAAAGACCTTTTTGTGGGTAAAGAGGGTTTTTTTTTTTTTTTTTGAAGGAGGAGGAGGAGACATGGACTGACACAGAAGAGTAGCTTGTCTCACCTCCTCATCCATCCTCTGGTCTGTCCATCCGGAACCCCGACGCTCTCCTCCAGTCAGACCGCCCCGTCCCTGCGTTCGCAGTGGACCAGAACCCAGCTCCATGTTCGGGCGTGTGTGCACGGTCGGTGACGCACGGGTTGCGCGCAGAATCAGGATCTGATCTGGACCAGAGCTGCCTCTTCTATTCCAAGAAGACTCCCGGTACCCGGTACCGGTTCTCTGCAGTACCGCCCGGATCTCCAGCAGTGGGGTCGTGGAGAACGCAGCTGGTCCTGTTGCTGTCGCGGTGCTTCATCGTCTCGTCGTGACGCACGGCGGGACACGGAGCGCACGATGTGCAGAGTGTAAAGGGAAATATGTGAACGAATCTCTGCGATTAACAGAACATTGACGCACTTGTTGACTGTAGTTTGTCTGTACAGACATGCAGGACAAAAAATCTGGACTGAAAGGGAGACATTTTGCGTGAGTCGACCAATGGCTGCGTGAGGTTCAGGATCAGACCACGCCCCCTTCGTTACGACCGTAGAAACGGCATTGGCTCCCTATTATTATTATTATTATTATTATTATTATTATTATGTGGAGTTGCGTCACGAAGGGCATCCGGCTTAAAACCTGTGCCAAATCAACATGCAGCTGAAGGAACTTACTACTACTACTATTATTATTGATATAGTAGTATTTTGGTTGTCAAAATTACGCAAAAAATAATAATAATAATAATGAAATCTCGACATTTATTGGTGAAATGATGAAGCTTATCATTTTTGTGTGTTGATCAGGATTCTGGATATTGTTTTGTTGTTCTTTACTTTCACTTAAATCGATAAGGGGGGTTTCTTTTCTTATTTCTTTACTTTTAATTTTGTAATCAATTTCTCAAAAAACGTTTTTTATGTAATTGTAACAAATACGCAAAAAAGGCTCAAACGTAACAACTTCAATTGCTCACATTTTGCTCAAGTTTTCAAAAACCTTTCAGTCAGTCATCAGAAAAATTTGTCTGAGTGATCATTCTTATGAAGCATAAAAAGTTATTTTTTGAATTTTATAGGGGTTCTGGATGTGGATTCATTCAAATTTGTCAGATGAATGTACATCTGTGTCTGATTCTCTGCATGACGTGACTTGGCTTTTATCTCTCCTAAACCCAGCTCATGATGTCATAAAGATGTACTTATGGCCTACAAAGTGGCAAACAAGCAAATATGAGATTTGTGGAGATATCAGGTTTGATTCAACATTAAGAACCAATCACATGGTTGAAACCATAATAAGTCATGTGGATGTGTTTTATCTCTTTTAACACATTTTCAGCATTTTGATTAATTTCCTCAAAAATTACCTCACTGATCTCAATGGAGACTGCAGTCATACAAATCCTGTGAAATCTGGTGTAGATCTGAACCTGCATCTGTGAAGCATTCATTCATCATGCACAAGTGATGTGAAGTAAATGACTGTTGTAACACAACCATATTCCTAATAACCCTAACATAATTAGAATAATAATAATAACAGTAATTGTAATAATAATATGCCATCACATTTCAGCCTTGGCAGAGGTTTGTACTGTCTGAGTGCCCTTCTAGTTCCTAATGAGAATAAACTGCAGGCTTCGTGTTCAGATTTCCCCACTGGCTCAAATAAGAACCAGGACAGGAAGAGATGACGGCTGAATCCAATTAGATCAGAGGAATTCTCCTCCATTGGACTATCATGAGACATGAACTATTTTTATATTCCAGAAGAATGTGGGTCAAAGATCAACACACTATATGGACTCATGAGAACAGTTAAGATGACATAGAACAGTAATTAGTTCACAGTGGGCTTGAGGACCACTTGGGGGCGCTATTCTCCATGTGTGTTGTTCCTTTGAAAGCCTTAGATTCCATCTGTATTTAGTAATGGATGTTGATACTGAGGTGGGGCGGTGGATTTGTGGTTAGCAGTGTTACCTCAATGCAACAAGCTCATGGGATCGTTTCCCACCTGGGCCTTTCTGTGTGGAGTTTGCATGTTCTTCACATGATTGCACACGTCGGGTGCTCCCACTTCCAAAGACATGCAGCTTATGGATAAGTCTAAATTGTGTGCATGTGGGGGTGTGTCTGTCTATATGTGGCCCTGTGACAGACTGGCGTCCTGTCCAGGGTGTGTCCTTCCTCTTGCCCTATGTCTGCTGGCTCCAAACCCCCCTGTGACCCTTGATTGTTGTAAGCAGGTATAGCAAATGAATGTTGGTATTGAACACTGGCATGGTGCCCATTGTATCTATATCCAGCCACATATCTAGCGCCATCATCAGGTGGCCTGGTGCTCATGCACTTGAAACATTAGTCGTTTTCACTCCCAGCTGACTGAATGTTAGCTTCCTATTACTAGACTCATGATCCATATACAAATGGATGGTACTGTATGACTTCACATAGTGCCATCACCTGGACGTATGGTGGAACTGCACCTGAAACATCATTTTCAGTGTTTTTATAAGACGTTCCAACAAGTCCTGTGGTTCTAGATAGGATTGTTGACAGCACTGTGTCAGTTTCATATATTATATCCAACCTACTCAGCACATGCAGCCATTCTGCTCTGAGTACACCCATGTCCAGCTGTCCAAGATTCAAGATTCAAACAACTTTATTGATCCCTAAAACGGCAGTTCATCTTCACACACAATTACCTCAAACAAAAATACAGCAATTAATCCAAAAATACAAAAATAGGATTACCAGAGTGGGTCCTGATTAGTAGATGGAGAGGCCGCTTATATGAACACCCATGCAGATGTGTACCAGATCTGCTGTAGTGCAACTGTAAGCAGCTGAATGCAAAAATAAATAAATGAAATTAGTCAGTTGTTTTATTTTAATGTTACCAAAACTGGGCTACATTTAAGATAAAAAGTAAGTAAATGTGATTGTTCTGCAATTGATGCACATTATCTGTTAAACATAAGCCTAAAACCAAAAAATAAAGGTCAATTAGAAGGATATTAAGAGAGCACACACTTTATCCAGTGCATTAAAGGAGAACTTCTGACAAAGGAGATTCAAAATTTCTTCAAATTCTGCTTAAACCTTTTAAAGACATCTTTTATACAGAGATAAAGTGTCAGATGAGGACATAACCTCTGTCCTCTTGTGACTAATGTCATTACCTGAAATAACTTAAATTTCTAACATGACGGCTCAAAGTAATTGGTGTAACATTTTGTCATGTAGATTGTTTGAATTGTCATTACTGTCTTAAAATTCAGATGGGCTCAATTTACACCAGTGCTGCATTCAAGTAAAGAAATTTGAAATATAAGGTTTCAATGAAAGAATAAATGCATGTTAGGGAAAGCTAAAAAAAAAAAAAAGGTTTGCCAACTTAGAGTGACATTTATAAGGTGGTCCAATTCCACTTTTTATCAGTGTAGGCTTCATTCAGGTGACATGAATAATTAAACATATATACATGCAAGAAAATGAATTGAAATCGGTTTCACAGACTACATGAAATGTGTTTCTATTGAAACAGTAGCATGCAGTGATACAACAAACAAATGATCTGTGAAAACGAAAAGATTGTGAGACATTTAACAAGTATTTAATGAAAATCTAAAAAAAAAAAAAAAAAAAAAATCTACGTTTCCAGATGTGCAATAAAGTCTTGTTTAATTTAGATTAACAAACCCAAAACACATTCGTTTCCCTCTAAAACTACACTTCTGTAGTACAACAATTCAGTCGGCAGGTGTCGCTGGCGTCGGCAACAAACGCAGAGAATAAACATTTGGGATTTGGATTCAGTTCTTCTGAGTCCCCTGATGTGGTTTTGGGCTGCATGCGAGGCACAGATGGATGATGGATTTAAAATAAATAAATAAATAAATAAAAATCTGTGTTTGTTTAAGGATGAGCCCTTGTGATGTGATTTTTTTTTCTTTTCTTTTTTGGTACTTCAAGGAAGATTTAAACGAAAATCTCTGGGAACAGTTTTGGTCCACTGCCCTGTACACACAGCAAATTACCAAATCATCGGATCAGTCACAGATGATTTATTATTATTTTCAGAAATACCCCTTGGTTATGCAACAGATTGAACAAATGCAGTGACCATCATGATATTATTCAGAGAATTAAGAGTTTGAAAGCACTCTGAAAATACCGGCCTTTGTGCTGTCAAATTCTGGGGGGAAACAGAAGCAAGTTGAAGCGATTAAAACATCTTCGATCAAAATGCATATAAGATCAAAGCTAGTGATATAAATTAAACATCTGGTTATTGTCTTTCACACATCATCATCATGTTATCATGTTCATATATTGGCTGTGGACACACACACACACAGGGACAGACAACCCTTAGCAAAAAGTAGTATACTTAAAGTTCATTTTATTAAGTATGCTTCAGTATAAGTATAAGTATAGCAAGTATACTACACAGGGCCGCTGCTAAGGTTTTGGAGGCCCTAAGCATAACTGGTCAGGGAGGCCCCCCCACCCCCATACAAGAGAACCCCCCCATACACACACACACACACACACACACACAAAAGTTCTACTCAGACCGTTACTATTTATTAAAGCGTTTAAGTTTATCGTTTAAAGCTACATCAAATCAGCAAAGCCAACGCAACCTAGCTTAAGCAGCACCACTGAACATTAAGTAATCAAAACAATTTAAACCTTTAACACGTACTTACCAGCAAGGGATGCACGGGCATCATCTTTTTGTTTCTTTTTCCTCCGTTTTTCAGCTCCAGACTCCTGCTGTCGCTTCATTGTTTAATTGTGGCATAGTGGCAACTTGTCGTCTCGTGTCAGAATCGAATGTGGGCTAGCAGTGCTACTTCAGTTAGGCACAGGGTTGCCAGATTGGGTGTTTTCACATCCATTTGGTTTGTTTAGGGTAAAAATATGGCACTGGATGAGTTTTTTGTATAGAATTGCCACACACATTTTAAAAATCAGTTCAAATTGCGCAGGATTTAGTGCCTCCATGCATTTTTGAGCATTTATTGGACTGGAAATCGTCACATCTGGCAACCCTGGTTAGGCGACACAGCGAACAGAGAAAGACGCAAACAGGACTGTACCATTTCAGGGAATTGGGGCAGGGGTGGATGGGGGCTTTACATTAGGCAAAAAAACTGTTAATTTGCCCCAATTAAGTAATGGGGTAGGGGCCTACACAATGTTTAAAGACAAAAACGATGGGCCTATTCATAAATAATTCATATTGATTTTGAAATGTAATAATCAGTGTTGCCACAGTTACTTTGATAAAGTAATCCAATTACTGATTACTGATTACTCCTTGAAAAAGTAACTTAGTTACTTTACTGATTACTCAATTGTAAAAGTAACTAAGTTAGATTACTAGTTACTTTTTTAGTTATTTTCCCCAGCTGCCGACAACAACCCTCTGCTACCTCAACATGACAATGATACCTGTTTTGCCAAAACTCACTTTATAGTCACCCTTTCTTGACTTCAATGAAAATAAATACTTGTTTTATAAAAAGTAAAATAATCTTTCTTGACCTCATATTTAACTGTTGACAGCACTGTAACAGTAAAACTTGCAATTTCTAACCTACATTGTTATAAATGTAGGTTATAAAGGTGAAATGTAGGTTTATTTCCTCTAGGCTGGACTATTGTAATTCATTATTATCAGGCTGGACCATCCCTTGGTTATGTTGCTTTAGACGTAGACTGTGGGGGGGTTCCCATGATGCACTGTTTCTTTCTTTTTTTGCTCCGTATGCATCACTCTGCATTTAATCATTAGTGATCGATCTCTGCCCCCCTTCTCGGCATGTCTTTTTCCTGGTTCTTTCCCTCAGCCCCAACCAGTCTCAGCAGAAGACTGCCCCTCCCTGAGCCTGGTTCTGCTGGAGGTTTCTTCCTGTTAAAAGGGAGTTTTTCCTTCCCACTGTGGCCAAGTGCTTGCTCATAGGGGGTCGTTTTGACCGTTGGGGTTTTTCATGGTTATTGTATGGCCTTGCCTTGCAATATAAAGCGCCTTGGGGCAACTGTTTGTTGTGATTTGGCGCTATATAAGAAAAAAGTTGATTGATTGATTAGATTACTCGTTACAAAAAAGTGGTCAGATTAGAGTAACGCGTTACCTGCATCACTGGTAATAATGTAATAATTTCAACACATTTTTCAGTCAATTGGAGGCCCTGCAAACTAGTGCAACATGGTTGGTGCCCCACGCAGGCTGCGTAGTCTGCTTATGCCGAACGGCGGCGCTGATACTACAGACCATGTACTGTTAGTATGCTAGAAAGTACAGAAATTGAATACTTTTCCGGACTAAATTGGAACATTTGAAGTTTATAAAAGTATATTTTAAAGTTCGTTTTAAGTTTGCAAAAGTACACTAAAGTATACAAGTACACTCATCTATATACTATCAATGTACTTGGTATATCCCTCTTGTATGCTTAAAGTATACCACAAGTGCACTTATCGATATACTGCCATTGTACTAGTTGTATACTTTGAGTCCCTATTTTTAGTTTATTATCGTATACTTAAAGTATACTGTTACACACATTGGTTATTTCACTATTTTACTTTTTATACTTTCATTTTGCTTGGCATATTACTTGTAGCTTACTATTTATATACTGAAAATATACTCCTTAAAGTATTTATAAAGTTTACTCATACTGTATGTACACAAGAGTGTGATGCATTTAAAAAAATCACAAGACAGAATGTTGAAAACAAGTTTGATATATTTTCAAACATTTCAAAAACAAAGACCTATGAAATCAAGTCCTTCCTTTGTGGAGAAAATTACAGGAAAAAGTGCATGTAACATGTAAACATAATGGTCTCTTCAAGATCAAGTTCTTATTTGTAAAAATGTAAACATGGCATCTTCAACTGAGAACTAAAATCCTTCCTTGTCAAAAAAGGTAAAAGAAAAGTGTGAACCTTTGGAACCAAAAATAAATAACTACATAGAAAAAAAAATCTGCACTTTTATAACTTCTTTTCAGTTACTTGAGTCAATGACTTGACTTAGTATATCTTGCTCCAAGTGCATAATAAGTGTTAGTACTTTGTGGCAGAAAGACGGAAAAAGTATACTAAAGTATAAGTATAAGTTTTAGTATTAAAGTATAAGTGTAAGTCTTAGTATTAATGTACTTAGACTTATGTTTATACTTTGCAGTATAAGCCAAGTATCCTTCACTATATTATTCTTAAGTATATAAAATATAGTTTATAAAAAGTCACCTTCAAGTATACTTCCTCAATTTTAGTAAAAAAAATAAGTATACTCATAGTACACTTGAATAAACTTCTTTTTGCTAAGGGAAGGCCCTTTCTATATATGTAGGATGACATAACAGGTGCAAGGTCAAAGGTTAAAAGATGTCCACCCAGTGTCACCAAAAATCTCTTCATGTTTTGAGGAAGCATGTTGGATGAAGACAAAAGGAAGAAACAGTGAAGAAGATTTTATTTCCATATTTAATTCCTTCTTGTGTGTTTTCTCCTCTAATGTCAGTCACCTCCTCATGGTTTTGGGCAGTTTGGTTGTTGATGTTAGACTGTTTCACTGTTTCTCTGTTTCACCTTAGTATTTATTTTGTTTTTCCTGTTGCTTAATGCTGACAAATTTACCTTATTTGTAGTATTTCGGTATCATGACCCAAGCAGAGGGTCGCCCTTTTGAGTCTGGTCTGCTTGAGGTTTCTTCCTCAAATCATCAGAGGGAGTTTTTCCTTACCGCCTTGCCTGTGTGCTTGCTCTAGGGGTTGGTAAGGTTAGACCTTACTTATGTGTTGCACCTGAGGCAGCTTTGTTGTGATTTGACACTATGTAAATAAAATAAAATTAAATAATTTCCTACTACTTTTCTCTTTATTTTACTTTATCTTTTATCTGTTTTGTTGCCTGTTGTAACTTTATTGTTATTTTTAATTCATTTATTTACAATTGGGGGTAACTTGGTGCCCATTTTTTATTTATATACAGCACTTTGGTCGACTGCTGTCATTTTAGAAATGAAGGTTGAGTTGAGTTGAGTTGAGTTGAGTTGAACAGAACCTCCTTTTCTCAGGTCATGCTGGGAAGCAGTCACGTTCCTGCACACAAAATGAAAAACAAGATGCATTCATCTTTAAAATAGAGTCTTTTTATTATTAATGTCCAGGTTTGAGTTGATCAAACGTTTCTGTATTTCATAAATTGAATTTATTTCTTCAATTAGTTCTTAGATGTATTTGACTTATTGTTTTCATCAGTTTCAAAAGTGCAGTAAGATTTTTTATTTTATTTTTTATTTATTTTATTTATTTGTTTTTGTTTTTTGTTTTTTGTTTTTTACAGTTAATTTCCCGTTCTGAGACTTATGGTATTAATATGTTTAAGCTGATACAACTTTTTGATGGTGACCTATGAAACATGTGACATTACCATCAAATTTAACAAAGTGCCATTTAGTTAAAACACACACACACACACACACACACACACACACACACACACACACACACACACACACACACACACACACACACACACACACACACATCTTCACTTAGTGGAATCAAGGGTCATGGGTAGCTGGAGCCTATCCCAGCAGTCATAGAGCGCGAGGTGGGTACAGGACAGGACAGGACAGGGCCACAGACAGACAAACACATTCACACCCACACCTTTGGATGTGGGAGGAAACCGGAGCACCTGGAGGAAACCCACACAAACACGGGCAAACTCCACACAGAAATGCCACAGGCGGGAATTGAACCCATGACCTTATCGCTGTGAGGCAACAGTGCTAACCACTAAGTCACTGTGCTGCCCCTTCAGTTAAAACAATTAAAGATAATTAAAAGATTCCATAGCATAATTATTAAGATAAAATAAGATGTTAAAGGTAAATGCCTTGATAACAGTGGTGCTGAACAGAGTGTGTCATTATCAAAGTTAAAACACTCATAATGTCCATCATGCTGAGTTACATTCACACATACTGATGCACACATCAGGTCATAGATGTAAACAAGAACTCATTCCAACCAGGAAACCCTCTTTTTACTTTGCTGACCTCCGGAAGGCATCCAGACTAATGAGCACATATTACCCAAGTGCAATTACTCACTCACTCATCATCAACCGCTTACTCCAATTAAGGGTCACGGGGGATCGGGGGGCTGGAGCCTATCCCAGCAGTCCTAGAGCATGAGGCGGGGTACAGCCTGGACAGGACACCAGTCTGTCGTAGGGCCACATATAGACAAACACATTCACACCCGCACGCACACCTACGGACAATTTACAGATTCCAGTCCACCTAACCTGCATGTCTTTGGATGTGGGAGGAAGCCGGAGCACCTGGAGGAAACCCACACAAACACGGGGAGAACACGCAAACTCCACACAGAAATCAAATCAAATCAATTTTATTTATATAGCACCAAATCACAACAAACAGCTGCCCCAAGGCAGAAAGGCCACAGGTGGGAATCAATGCCATGACCTTCTCGCTATCATACAACAGTGCTAACCAATAATCCACCGTGCTGCCCTGTTGTCTTCACAGGATCTATTTAATTTAATTTGTTCTTTTATATTCAACTATTAAACTTATTTATTGTTGAAGTGCTGATTGTTTATATATTAAAAGCCAAGTGGCTTCTGTGTGCGTGTGTGTAACTTCGATCAGGTAGAAACTGGGGAGAGCTGACATTTGGCGTTTCGTATGCTTATGTATTTTGGATCAGTGATGGATTTTCTTTCACCTAAACATCAAATCTAGGCTTGCATCTCAGATGTACCTTCTGGCAAATTGAAGCTGAAGTTTCAGGTCTTCTTTTTAAGAAAACCCTCCTCTGTATCACTTCGTCATGAAGCTGTATAACTGGTGATACAAAATGCAAAACATGCACAGTTTCTCCAATCACAGCCACAGAAGCCTGTAACTTCATCCAGGTTGTCTGGGTGTCTTGGTGGCTTTCCTCACTCTTCTTCTTCTTGCATAGTCACTCCGTTTTTGAGAACTGTCTACTCCACACAGATTTACCATAGAGTGCCATACTGTTTGTATTTCTTCATAACTGATGTAAATAAAGTTCAAGACATAGTCATTGACTTGGAAATGTTCATGTATCCATCCCCTGACTTGTTTGAAGAAAACTGGCAATAAAACTGATTATTTACAGGTATTATAGCAAAGGGTCCCATTACTTATGCAACCCATCATCCTGGCTTTTATATTTTAATTAATTTATATCAAGTTATAGAGATTTGGTTTGAGGTTAAGGAAGATAATTTTAGACATTTTAGTATTTGAAATAGCATAAACAAATTAAAATGTGTGAAATACCAAGGGCTGAATACTTTCGCAAGCCACTGTATAGCTCATCATAAAATCCATAGAATAACATTAATTTCTTCATCCATGAACACAAATTCATTCAGCAAGTTCTGCAGGTAGAAGACCATTCACTTTATAAATAAACTAATTATTGGCCCAACTTTAAGAGGTGCAATAAATTTGAGAGACATTTAACTTTAAACAAGTTTATGAGTTTTGCCCAAACTGGATCAGAGCATACTGGTATAAATATGAGATATTTTCTGCTATTTCAGTTATCTCAAACAATTTCAGCTGTTGATTTAGCTTATTTTGGATCAACTGTTGGTAAGTTAAACATCATATTGGAGATTAGGTGACATTTTATTAATTGTTGTCTTAATATAAATTTCATATTGCAAACGTAATTTAATGGTTCTCTAATTAACGAGTTTAAGGTGGGTCAACTCACCATTATTTTTTCTGTAATGCTGACACAACCATTTTGCAATTAAAAAAATTTAGCTCAGTGCAGTTAAGTTGCTCAAATTGTTATTTTGTACAAAGTTTTAAAAGTTTAGTTGCACAGTTTGCTGAGTTTCAAAAACTTTAGGTTTGTTGAAACATTTTTCATTGTCATTAAGTTCACCAGTCTTCCACTGAATGTAGAATATCTATCTTAGTTTAACATCTTTAGGTATTTTTTCTTATTATTTGAACTTAGCTGTTGACTGAACTTATTATACGTATGTCAACTTTTTATACAGTCTGATTTTATACAACTTTTTGATTGGCCTTAACAGATAGTCATTTAAGATTTTTTTGAAGAAGGTAATTAATTTTATTTATTTAAACTGTATATTTATTTGTATTTTCCACCATTGAAGACCTGAGAGGTATTTACAGAGAACCTGGATGTGTAGGTGTTTATGAACTTGTTCACCAGGAGATTCTTTTGTTTTGTTTTTTAAGCACACTGACAATTTAATCTCTACAACTGCAATCAATAATTTGTCCATTGCTGGCCTCAACTGTTTCTTTCAAATCTGAGTTGTTTTTTTTAATCTGACAAGGACATGATGAAATCATCAGTGTTTATTTATTTGTCTGTCTGTGTTAGCAGGATTACGTCAAAACTACTGCACTGATTTTGGAGAAAATTTCACCAATGATAGATATTACGCCATTAAAGACTCCATTAAACCTCCATTCTGGAGGTGATCCAGCTCCAGATTCGGATCCAGATTCTGGATCATGATTTCACTTTAGGCTTTGAAGGACTTTGTCAAAAAAAATTACTTCCCAGAGTCTCATCAAATTTGCACCACAGATAGATATTAAGGCATGAAAGACTCCGCTGAATTTTGGAGGTGATCCAGATCCAGATCCAAATCTGGATTCTGGATCAAGTTTTCACTTCATATAGGCTTTGAAGGACTTCGTCAAAAAAACTACTTCCCGGATTCTTATCAAAATTGCACCACAGATAGATATTAGGGCATGAAAGTCTCTGCTGAATTTTGGAGGTGATCCAGATCTGGATCCAGATCTGGATTCTGGATCAAGATTTCACTTCATACAGACGTTGAAGGACTATGTCAAAATTACTTCACAGATTCTCACCACATTTGCACCACAGATAGATATTAGGGCATGGAAGACTCCACTGAATTTTGGAGGTAATCCAGATCCGAATCCGGATCTTGATTCTGGATCAAGATTTCACTTCATATAGACTTTGAAGGATTATATCAAAACTACTTCACAGATTCTCACCACATTTGCACCACAGAAAGATATTAGGGTATGAAAGACTCCACTGAATTTTGGAGGTAATCCGGATCCGGATCTGGATTCTGGATCGTTTTCACCTTATATAGACTTTGAAGGATTATGTCAAAACTACTTCACAGATTTTCATCAAATTTGCACCACAGATAGATGTTAGGGCATGGAAGACTCCACTGAAATTTGACATGATCCAGATCCGGATTGGCGGATGTCAGAAATCTCTGTTTGCTCTTGTTTTTTGTTTTGTTTTGTTTTTTATGTATTTATTTTTACAGTGCACACTCATCTACTTTCCTACTTTGTCCATAACTACAACAGAAAAGGGCCTCTGACCCCCACCCACCCACACTTCTACAAACGGTGGACCTCACTAACTCCCCAACCCACCCAGTAAAGCTCATATAAACCATTGCCATGACAACTGGGCCCCAAATCACTATAAAGTTTTACAGCAGAGAAAGAGGCCTGAAACTCCCACTGTGGTGTGCACGGAAAAGAAAGGAAAGGAATCCATATCAAAAGTGTAATTACTCTCCGTCAGGCCTTCTGAAGTTGTTTTCCATAAAACAAGGCACAGGGGAATGAAGGTATTTTCATTAAATCAGGCCAGTGAGCGCATTAGGAGAATTAAAACATATTTACGGGGTAGAATTTGCATTTCATACAGGCACAAATGCACACAGCCAGTGTGACCTTGGTGTCTGAAGGGTGAGGTCAGTCTGGATGAAATGTACTTTTAACAAACAGATCAATAGTCTTACCTGCAAAGCACCATGATATTCTAAAAGCTGTGCCAGCTTTTTATTTATTTTTTATTTTTTATTTTTTGCACATGACACAGTGCCGATATAAATTAAACAAAAATGTCAAAATAAAAATAATGGAATTTATATATCAGGGCAAATTTTGGTACAACACAACTAAATCATCATGCTTACACCAAGATGATGGATGCATGAACATCTGTGTTTGAGTGTATTTTCACAAACATAGAAGCAGTATCTTACACAGCGGTGGAGGCGAGTGTGTGACTCTTTCAGCTGCTCTGATTGAACTCAGGCTTGCTGCAGTGGATCTGGCATGGAACCTCATGCTGATATGGCACATGTGTCCTTAGTGTGTGTGTGTGTGTGCTGCAGTGGATCTGGCATGGAACCTCATGCTGATATGGCACATGTGTCCTTAGTGTGTGGGTGTGTGTGTGTGTGTGTGTGTGTGTGTGTGTGTGTGTGTGTGCATGCGTGCGTGCGTATTCAGGTCCATAAGTATGTGAATGGTGTCTCTCTTTTTTTGGTCACTTTGGATCATCTCTGCACTGTTAAACCAAACACTACATATAATACAATAATAAATTAACTTAATATAATAATAATAATAATAATAATAATAATAATAATAATAATAATAATAATAATAATAATAATAATAAATAAATAAATTAATTAATTAATTAATTAATA
The DNA here is from genome assembly GCF_902500255.1 of Thalassophryne amazonica. Lineage (NCBI taxonomy): Eukaryota > Metazoa > Chordata > Actinopteri > Batrachoidiformes > Batrachoididae > Thalassophryne > Thalassophryne amazonica. The sequence continues at coordinate 73,523,620 of NC_047118.1, forward strand.
CAATAATTAAGTTAATGTAACTCAAACTTTGAATAAAGTTATAGTCACTCATGTCCATTAATTAAACTGACTCAAAAATGAATTGCTGTCATAACAACTCAGTTCCTTGAAGTGCATTTAAAGTTTTGGGGCATTTAAGTGTTGGTGATGTATTTCCAGTGCATTCCATTTACTCATTTTAATTGAGTTTATGTAACGGAGGCCAGCAGGTGTCGCTGTGCAGATGTAGTTAGTAAACCTCATTCCCAACAGCTCAAAAGAATTGTCTGGTCACAAGGCCAGAGCCTTGGGTTTTAGTCTTCTGGTTAGAGAGTCCGACTTCCATGCCGGAGATTGTGAGTTTGCGTCCCGAGGGGAGCGAATGGGCGGAGTCATATCAAGAAGTAAACCAAAGAATGCATCAAAAAATGTAATCCAAAATGTAATGCAAATTTTTTAGGCAGAAATTTATTTGTCATTTTTTTTCTTGAAAAACATAAACTAGATTTACATAAGTTTAATTAACTATAAATTGTTAAGTTACTAAAACTTTAACAGTTAAATTTTTGAAAATTATTTTATTTAAGTTGGCAAACTCAAATGGTTTAAGGCAATCAGTTTCCTCAAATGGTTTGAGTTCAACTAACTCATTGAGTTTTACAGTGTGGTAAATGTGTCTGGTGGAGGCAGATCTCAAAAACCAAGTCAGTGTGCAAGAAGGAAATGAATAAGGGAAACCAACAAGAAACGCAGACACCTCTTAAGGAGTTATATACTGCAGTGGCTGTGATGAAGAAACTGTGCACAGTACAACTTTTGTCTGTTGTGTCATCAGTCACAGCTTCATGGTGAAATAAAACAGACATGGATTTTCTTACAAGAAAACATTGAATTTAGACTTGATGCTCCCATGTTCCTTCTGGCAAACTGTTGCTAATTTTTTTTTTTGTCTTATATTTAAGAATATATTTCTTGATGCCATTCCACTATAAAGCTGGATAACTGGGTGGTATGTGTTACATGTACCTTAGAAACACTTATGTTATATATCATTTATTCCAATGCTCTGCTAAGGTAATGTAAGCTTATGTTTCTATTAGCTGCACATCACATTTTGTAATTGTTGTTTAGGACACTTTGTACCTCCCAGTAAGGCTTTATTTCTGTTATTTGCTCACTGGGACACTGCGTTCTTGCTGAGGTCTTAACCACTCCTCTTATCTACACTTATCTTCTCATAATTGCCACCAAGTCTGCACATTTATCTTGTTATAACTCCCAAAAAGTCTGCACTGGGTCACTGCACCCTTGCGTATCCCAGTCAGAACCAGTTAGTGACATGGCCAAACTCAAAACACCATTATATGATTACACGCTGAGCATGCGACATGGGAGGACTGCCCCTCTGTCACTGTGAGCCAATAGAAACCAGCTATGAGAACAGGTCTACCCATTGTAATGGGAGAAGTCTCTGAATTTCTACAAAACAATACTGTATTCTGTGTTTGGGGTTCTTTTTCTGAAAGAGTTCCTGTGTGAACTAAGTTTGTTAAGAACCCAGATCTGTCTGACTTCACATGACATTTCAATTAATTCAATTTCACTCTGTATTTGCAGAGTTTTCAGTCAGGACTGCACCATTAAAAAACTGGGGCTCGACATATGTGTCTTCCACAAACTTGGTTCTCTACAAGAGGCCTGAGAGTTTAAGGGTTCTGTACAGTATCTTAGCTGTTCCTAGGACTCCACCCTTTTGGACAGAAACCTCTGATGTTGGGACTGGAATCTGCTGGAGCCACTCTTCCAGTTTGGGTGTTAAAATTCCTATTGCTCCAATTACCACCACTTTGGACTTTACCTCCCACATTTGCTGCAGTTATTCCTTCAGTCCCTGGTAAGTCTCGATGATTTTCTTGTGCTCCTTCTTTCTGTTGCTGTCGGCTGCAATTTTCACATCTATCACAACTGCTCTCTTCCTTCCCTTATCAACCACCACTGTGTCCCATGGGACCTTAGCCCTGTTGTTCTCAACCACCTTTGGTGGCATCTCCCATCGGAACTTGGGGACTTGTAATCAGTATGCAGCACAGATGTCCCTGTACACAATTCCCAACACTTGCATTTTGCTTCCTGCTGCTATATGCTGCTATATGCTGGACTGTTTCTAAGTGGCGGCACCAAGGGGGGGGCTTGGGGGAGCTTAAGAAATTTGTGTTTGTGGATCACAAAGCACGTGTACAAATCAAAGGATATTTGTAAATCACCCTCTGTGCATTTGCAAGTATTAATGAGACAAATTTAACTCCATACTCCAAAAATGTAGGTTTCCTAAATATTTATTACGACCACTTATAAAACTTCACTTATCTTTATAATTTTATTACTGGTAAATTTTAGAATTGATTTAGATATGATATACTTATTATCTCACAGGAATATATCACAATTATCTGGGAACTACTTTTTGTGCAGGAATTCATCAAGCACGTCGGCCGCAGCCGTGCACTAACACAGAATATACAGAAGCTGAATATCATTGTTCGGCCAAAACCTCGGTGTTAAATTAGCAATAAATCTTTGATATAGACAATTTGTGTAAGGTTGATTCTGTTGTGTGGGCCGCTGAAGAGGAGGTACTGCTGGCCCACCACCACATGATGGCGCCCTGCTTGAAGTGCGGGCTTCAAGCACGAGAGGGCGTCGGAGCGACCAGGAGTGACAGCTGTCACTCATCATCCGTACCAGCTGTCACTCATCCACTACTCATCACCACCACCATAAAGGCCGGACTGCAACTCCACCTCCCCGCCGAGAAATCAGCTACCATTCAGGTAACCTTCTCTGCTGTAATTATTGTTGTCCAGAACATTGTTCTGTGTGCAGCCGTGTTCCTGCGGGCTCTGTCGGAGGCTGGATTGGCGGACAGTGAGAGGACGACGTTCTTCGCCTCTCACTCCATCCAGGAAAGAGACCAACAGGAGCTGCACGGGTGAAATTGTTGCTGGAGGTGGAGGTTCTCCCTCCTAATTGTATACAGACTGTGGGATTACTGAGTGTGCGAACTCACACTCATCAGGACTGTCTCTGTTCTCTGCCAGCAGTACCGAGTCTGGCTGCTGAAGACAGCGGCCACCTGGGGCACAGGGCTTGGCGGCTCCAGTGTTCTTCAGCTCCGTTGGTGGTGGAAGCTGTGTGGGATCCGGCTCTTCTCTCGCCAGGCGTCTTCTATCATCGAGCCTGCCCACACGTCACCTGGTGTATGATTGACAGTCACCATATTGTTATTGTCTGTACGTCGTTGTGCGATTCACAACATTAAATTGTTACTTTTGGCTTATCCATTGTCCGTTCATTAACGCCCCCTGTTGTGGGTCCGTGTCACGACACTTTCACAACAGGATTTCTCGGCCAGCGTCATGGAACCCAGGGGCGTCAACCATCGTTTGAACAGCCAATGGAAGAGTGAGGTGCACAGGCGCCAGCAGGAGGCGTGTTGGGTGAGCTGCAGCACATCTTAACCGCCTTTACCGCTCGGTTGGACTTAGTTACCGAGCAGAGCAGTGTCCTCAATCGTAGGATGGAGGCTCTCACCGCCCAGGTGGAAGCGCATGCTCAGGGCGCTGCTGCAGCACCTCCTCCTGCTGACCGTGTGCCAGAAACAGACATTCTGCTGGTCGTTCAACGAACCCCCCCCACCTTCCCCTGAAGCATACATAAGCCCTCCGGAGCCGTACGGAGGCTGTGTGGAGACGTGCGCGGACTTCTTGATGCAGTGCTCGCTCGTCTTTTCACGGCGTCCCGTCATGTACGCATCAGACGCTAGCCGGGTGGCTTACGTTATAAATTTGCTTCGAGGAGAGGCACGCGCCTGGGCTACGGCGCTTTGGGAGCAGAATTCACGGCTCCTAACGGTTTACACTGAGTTTGTGAGGGAGTTCCGACAGGTGTTCGACCACCCTCATAGAGGCGAGACCACTTCAAGTGTGCTGCTGTCGATACGGCAGGGGTGTCGGAGCGCAGCGAAGTATGCAGTCAACTTCCACATCGCGGCAGCGCGAGCCGGCTGGAATGCTGTTGCGCTCCGCGCCGCCTTTGTAACCGGACTGTCTCTGGTCCTTAAGGAGCACCTGGTGGCGAAGGACGAGCCGCGGGATTTAGATGGGCTTATCGACCTGGTTATACGGTTAGACAACCGATTAACAGAACACCGACGGGAGCAAGACGAAGGGCGTGGTCAGGCACAAGCCGTCCCTCTTCCTCCCAGGTCCGAAAGGGAGCCGACTTCCCCACGCTCCGCTGCCAGGGCTCTCCACGTGACGACAGCTCCCCCTGCTGACGTTGCTAGGGAAATGAGCAGGGCCAAAAAGCGATCAGATCAGAGACAAAGGAGGCTGATCCGTGGAGAGTGTTTTCTCTGCAGCTCTACCGAGCACACACAGAGAGAATGCCCCAAACGGTCAAAACAGCAGCACTCGTCCTTAGAGAATGGGCTAAGGGTGGGTCACAACACCCACGTGGGGAGACCCTGATGATCTGCACGAATCCCAGTCACGATCCTGAGTGGGGATCTAACCCTTCACGCCCCAGCACTGGTGGACACGGGGTCGGAGGGGAATTTGCTGGATAGCAGATGGGCAAAGGAGGTTGGGCTCCCTCTAGTGGCCTTACCGTCACCATTGTCAGTGCGGGCGCTGGATGGCACCCTTCTTCCACTAATCACACACCAGACACAGCCAGTGACATTGGTGGTGTCTGGGAATCACAGGGAGGAGATTGTGTTTTATGTAACACCTTCTACCTCCCGAGTGATTTTGGGTTTTCCATGGGTGTTAAAACACAATCCCCGGATTGATTGGCCGTCTGGGGTTGTGGTTCAGTGGAGCGAAACCTGCCACCGGGAGTGTTTAGGATCCTCGGTTCCACCCGGTGTGACAGCTAAGGAGGAGGTTTTAGTCCCCCCCAATCTGGCGGCGGTGCCAGCCGAGTACCATGACCTTGCTGACGTCTTCAGCAAGGATCTGGCACTCACGCTGCCCCCGCACCGTCCGTATGATTGTGCCATTGATTTGATACCGGGCGCTGAGTACCCATCCAGCCGGCTGTACAACCTCTCACGTCCGGAACGCGAATCAATGGAGACCTACATCCGGGACTCGTTAGCTGCCGGGTTGATCCGGAACTCCACCTCCCCGATGGGTGCTGGTTTCTTTTTTGTGGGCAAGAAGGATGGCGGACTCCGTCCATGCATTGATTACAGAGGGCTGAACGAGATCACGGTTCGCAACCGATACCCGTCACCTCTGTTGGATTCAGTGTTCACGCCCCTGCATGGAGCCCAAATTTTCACGAAATTGGATCTTAGGAATGCTTATCACCTGGTTCGGATCCGGGAGGGAGGTGAGTGGAAGACGGCATTTAACACCCCGTTAGGTCACTTTGAGTACCTGGTCATGCCATTCGGCCTCACCAATGCGCCCGCGACGTTCCAAGCATTGGTTAATGACGTCTTGCGGGACTTCCTGCATCGGTTTGTCTTCGTATATCTAGACGATATACTCATCTTTTCTCCGGATCCTGAGACCCATGTCAAACATGTACGTCAGGTCCTACAGCGGTTGTTGGATAACCGGCTGTTTGTGAAGGGCGAGAAGTGTGAGTTCCACCGCACTTCTTTGTCTTTCCTGGGGTTCATAATCTCCTCCAACTCCGTCGCCCCTGATCCGGCCAAGGTTGCGGCGGTGAGAGATTGGCCCCAACCAACGAACCGTAGGAAACTACAACAGTTCCTCGGTTTTGCAAATTTCTACCGGAGGTTCATCAAGGGCTACAGTCAGGTAGTTAGCCCCCTGACAGCCCTGACCTCCACAAAAGTCCCCTTCACCTGGTCGGATCGGTGCGAAAGCCACGTTTAGGGAGTTGAAACGCCGGTTCTCGACTGCACCGGTTCTGGTGCAGCCCGATCCCAAGCGCCAGTTCGTAGTTGAAGTGGACGCCTCTGACTCAGGGATAGGAGCCGTGCTATCCCAGAGCGGGGAGTCCGACAAGGTTCTCCATCCATGTGCCTACTTTTCCCGCAGGTTGACCCCAGCTGAACGGAACTATGACGTCGGCAATCGGGAACTTCTTGCGGTGAAGGAGGCTCTTGAGGAGTGGAGACACCTGTTGGAGGGAGCATCGGTACCATTTACGGTTTTCACGGACCATCGGAACCTGGAGTACATCCGGACCGCGAAGCGTCTGAACCCCAGGCAAGCCCACTGGTCGCTGTTCTTCGAGCGTTTTGACTTCCGGATCACCTACCGCCCCGGGACAAAAACCAACGATCTGACGCCCTGTCCCGGGTGCATGAAGAGGAGGTCAAGACCGAGCCGTCAGACCCCCCTGACACCATCATCCCCGAGTCCACTGTCATGGCCACCCTTACCTGGGACGTGGAGAAGACCGTCCAGGAGGCCCTGACATGGAGCCCGGACCCGGGGACAGGTCCGAAGGACAAGTTGTACGTCCCACCAGAGGCCAGGGCTGCGGTCCTTGACATCTGTCACGGTTCCAAGCTCTCCTGTCATCCAGGGGTGCGAAGGACCATGGCAGTGGTCCGGCAGCGCTTCTGGTGGGCGTCTATGGAAGCCGACGTCCGGGAGTATGTCCAGGCCTGCACCACCTGTGCCAGGGGCAAAGCCGACCACCACAAGGCCCAAGGCCTCCTCCAGCCTCTGCCCGTGCCTCGTCGCCCCTGGTCTCATATTGGCCTGGACTTTGTCATGGGCCTCCCGCCGTCCCAGGGCAACACCACCATCTTAACGATAGTGGACCAGTTCTCCAAGGCGGCCCACTTCGTGGCCCTCCCGAAGCTCCCGACGGCCCAGGAGACTGCAGACCTCCTGGTTCACCATGTCGTGCGTCTGCATGGGATTCCATCGGACATTGTCTCGGATCGTGGTCCTCAGTTCTCCTCCCAGGTCTGGAGGAGTTTCTGCAGGGAACTGGGGGCCACCGTCAGTCTCTCGTCTGGGTACCACCCCCAGACGAACGGGCAGGCAGAGCGGACAAACCAGGAACTGGAGCAGGCCCTCTGCTGCGTGACCTCCACACACCCGACGGCCTGGAGTGACCATCTGGCCTGGATCGAGTACGCTCATAATAGCCAAGTCTCATCTGCCACCGGCCTCTCCCCGTTTGAGGTGTGTTTGGGGTACCAGCCCCTATTGTTTCCACTAGTGGAGGGAGAGGTCGGGGTGCCCTCGGTCCAGGCCCATCTGAGGAAGTGCCGTCGGGTGTGGCATACCGCGCGCTCTGCCCTGCTCAGAGCCCGGACGAGGGCTAAGGCCCATGCAGACCGCCGGCGTTCCCCGGCCCCTGCATACCAGCCCGGGCAGGAGGTCTGGCTATCCACTAAGGACATCCCCCTGCAGGTGGAATCCCACAAACTCAAAGACAGGTACATCGGACCTTTTCCCATCCTCAAAGTCCTCAGTCCGGCCGCAGTGAAGCTGAAGCTGCCAGCTTCACTGCGGATACACCCCGTGTTTCATGTGTCCAGACTCAAGCCCTGCCATACCTCACCACTGTGTGCCCCGGGACCAGCGCCGCCTCCTGCCCGGATCATTGACGGGGAGCCCGCATGGACAGTATGCCGGCTCCTGGACGTCCATCGAAAGGGCCGGGGGTTCCAGTATCTGGTTGACTGGGAGGGTTATGGCCCCGAAGAGCGCTCCTGGGTGAAGAGGAGCTTCATCCTGGACCCGGCCCTCCTGGCCAACTTCTACACCCGTCACGCGCCAGGAGGCGCCCATTGAGGGGGGGGTCCTGTTGTGTGGGCCGCTGAAGAGGAGGTACTGCTGGCCCACCACCACAAGATGGCGCCCTGCTTGAAGTGCGGGCTTCAAGCACGAGAGGGCGTCGGAGCGACCAGGAGTGACAGCTGTCACTCATCATCCGTACCAGCTGTCACTCATCCACTACTCATCACCACCACCATAAAGGCCGGACTGCAACTCCACCTCCCCGCCGAGAAATCAGCTACCATTCAGGTAACCTTCTCTGCTGTAATTATTGTTGTCCAGAACATTGTTCTGTGTGCAGCCGTGTTCCTGCGGGCTCTGTCGGAGGCTGGATTGGCGGACAGTGAGAGGACGACGTTCTTCGCCTCTCACTCCATCCAGGAAAGAGACCAACAGGAGCTGCACGGGTGAAATTGTTGCTGGAGGTGGAGGTTCTCCCTCCTAATTGTATACAGACTGTGGGATTACTGAGTGTGCGAACTCACACTCATCAGGACTGTCTCTGTTCTCTGCCAGCAGTACCGGGTCTGACTGCTGAAGACAGCGGCCACCTGGGGCGCAGGGCTTGGCGGCTCCAGTGTTCTTCAGCTCCGTTGGTGGTGGAAGCTGTGTGGGATCCGGCTCTTCTCTCGCCAGGCGTCTTCTATCGTCCAGCCTGCCCACACGTCACCTGGTGTATGAGTGACAGTCACCATATTGTTATTGTCTGTACGTCGTTGTGCGATTCACAACATTAAATTGTTACTTTTGGCTTATCCATTGTCCGTTCATTAACGCCGCCTGTTGTGGGTCTGTGTCACGACACTTTCACAACAGATTCCATGCATTGTCTTGAGCACCATTTCAATGAATTCAGTTTGTATACCTATGTGCAAGTTTACTGAACTTGCAACCATTCTAAGTGATGTCTGTGCATTGATACCACATTTTAGAGGAGCACGAGTGACTAAAACATATACCTTGATATTTATAAAGCAATTTACTATATATTGTTCATTTCTACGACTTTTTGTGGAGTCCCTCAAACTTTTACCCCAGCCACCCAAACAAAAACTTCCTGGCGCCGCCACTGCTGTTTCTGCAGCACATTTGCACAGCCTACAACTTAGATCCTGTTGGCTGTCATAGACCTCTGCCTCTATGGATCTGGTGCTTCGAGCTTGTTCTTGTGCTGCCATGATCAGAGCCTCTGTGCTGTCCTTTAGGCCGGCCTTTTCTAGCTACTGGAAGGACTTCTTGATGTCAGCTACTTCATCTGTCAGTGGTATATCCCAATGAGTTGCTTGATCTTCCATGGTACAGTTCCTTATCAGCATCTGTCTACAGCTGTCTGAGACACTTTTGCAACAGCTGATCTCAGGGGCCCATCTTCCTGATGTATTCAATTATCAATTCAAATCAATTAATTTTATTTATATAGTGCCAAATCACAACAAACAGTTGCCCCAAGATCGCGAGTACAAGTGGCCGAGATGAGTTTCCTCCGCAGGGTGGCTGGGCGCTCCCTTAGAGATAGGGTGAGGAGCTCGGTTACTCTGGAGGAGCTCGGAGTCAAGCCGCTGCTCCGCCATGTCGAAAGGAGCCAGCTGAGGTGGCTTGGGCATCTTTTTCGGATGCCCCCTGGACGCCTCGCTAGAGAGGTGTTCCAAGCACATCCCATCGGGAGGAGGCCCCGGGAAAAACCCAGGACACGCTGGAGGGACTACGTCTCGCAGCTGGCTTGGGAACGCCTCGGGGTCCCCCCGGAGGAGCTGGGTGAGGTCTGTGTAGATCGGGTGGCCTGGGCGGCTTTGCTTGATCTGCTGTCCCCACGACCCGACCTCGGATGAAGCAAAAGAAAATGGATGGATGGATGGATGGATGGATGGATGGATGGATGGATGGATGGATGGATGGATGAAGTTTCATTGACAGATGGAATGAGAGGATGGACCAGATGGATGGGCCGGTGGATGGATCACAAATATACACACAGCACCACTTTGAGTCAGATGCCAGCAAGTTGGAGAAGGGGTCCTGGTATGGGCTACTTTTATTAAAGATGAACATGCCGGACCTTGTGAAGTTGACAATGGACTTAAAATCCACTCTCAAACTGTAAGTTTTCAGAAGGTGCTTTTTTCCATCAGAGGTACAGGGAAAAGTCTGCATCATTCAAGAACGATATGATTGTTATGCAGGACAGTGCTCCATCATATGCATCAAGAAGTCCATTGCTTACCTACCTGGCAAAGACCTCAAAGATGACGATCTTCCACATCTGACTTAAACCCAGAATGGCCCAACATTTATGAAATGTCATAAGTCTTTATTTGTTAATTCATTCATTAATACCCACTTACTCCAATCAAGGGTCACACGGAGCTGGAGCCCATCCCTAGGGCATGAGACAGGGTACATCCTGGACTGGATGCCAGTCTACCACAGGGCCACATATAGATAAACAAACACAACCAACTCACAGCTGCAGCGAGTTTAAAGTTTCCAGTTCACCTAACCTGCATGTCTTTGTAAGTCGGAGGAAGCCGGAGCACATGGAGGAATCGCACCCTAACACGAGTAGAACATGCAAATTCCACACAAACAGACCCAAGAAGGAAACAATCCCAGGAGCAATGCTTCCCACTAAGCCACCCTCTTTATTTGGTAATTTGTTATACTTACTTTAATAAAAGGACAGCGTGGTGGTCAAGCAGTTAGTGAGCTTGTTTCCAGAACAGAAGGTTCCTGGTTCAAGACCAGCCCTGCCCATTCTCTATGTAATGTGGAGTTGCATGAGGAAGGGCATCCGATGGAAAACCTGTGCCAAATCGACATGCAGATTCATCCCGGAACTGCCGTGGTGACCCCATGTAAAAATAAGGATGAAACCAAAGGAAATCCTCTAATAAATAAACAAGTAAGATGGGAAACTTTGTTTTTCATTTAGCTGCACAACAGTTCAGTAAACTAATAGTTACCCAAAAAGTGTGTAAATGCATTTTTCCTGAGAAAGACAAAAGTTATTTTTTTTTCCCTTTGGTATACATTTAGATTTGAGGTTGATTAATATACTTGGATTGAGTAGGAGCACTGGAGGGATATAGGGTCCAGGCCCCAAGGACCCTAACTTTGAATAAGCATGTATAGAAAATGAATAGATGCATGAGAGCACTGTATTTATTTGACAATAAAACTAATCCTCATGAATATAATTTGGCAAATAATTCTACACACAGAGCACACACACACACACACACATATATATAGAAATCATTCTATTTTTATATTTCATGCTCCATTCAGTTTAATTTCTCCATTTTATATAGTTTTTGAAATGTGAACATTTGAAGCTGTTTCTGAAGTGATTAGTTTTAACCACTTGATGGCAGTGTAATACAAAGAAAGAAAGAAAGAAAGAAAATAATAATAATAATAATAATAATAATAATAATAATAATAATAATAATAATAATAATAATAATAATAATAATAACTGGTTCAATTTTCACATGTTCATCTCATGGTTCAAGTTACAGACTTTAGATTTAATTACATTTATGATTCATGCAGTATTGTGAGATTTTGCATCATATAATCTAAGAACCGTTAATAAAAAATGTCAATGAACGTTCTGCCATTTTGCAAACTGATCAGTCAGTTTATTTTAAAAGCAGAAGGTCTTTCATCATCCAGTATACCTGCTGCTTCTCCTGCCTCCCATCCCATCATGCACTGGGCTCAGGCCTCAGCCCTTTCAGACTTGTGTATTTCACAGGAGCTTTTATTGCTCTGACAGACAATTAAAAGTCTCCTGAACACACGCTTGCTGCCCGTCAGGAGGCTGCAGCTCCATAAAAAGCATCTTTCTGTAAAAAACGAGCACTGAGTCGTCACGGAGAGGGAGCAGGAGCGCACAGAAAACCTACAGTGTGCTTTTATTCTGAGCTCCATAAAACCAGAGGCCTCCAGCCCCCATCCTGAACAGATCTCATCTGACCTTCAGACGCTGCAGCTCAGAGCGGCTTTTCTTCTGCATCTAAACCTGCTCCAAACACCACAAACATACATATATCCATCAAGTAGATTGTTCAGACAGTGGTTGGCTGCAGAATCAACCACTTCCAGAATACACCTGCTCTGAGAGGAACAGACCAAAAAAAACACAACAACCAACATGAAAAGAGGATGTGCCATTTTAAAATTTCAAATTTTACATCGTAACCTGTTGAATTTTATGTAAAGTAGATTATTAGTATTAATTTTCAGATCAGGATCCAGGTCGTGGAGGCAGCAGAGCAAGCAGCTCCTCCCACACTTCCCTTTCCACAGCCAAGTCCTGTAACTCTTCCCTGGGTATCCCGAGATGTTCCCAAGCCAGCTGGGAAATATAATACCTCCAGAGTGTCCTGGGTCTTCCCTGTGGCCTTGTGCCTGAAAGACCTGGAGTTCTTCCCCAGATGCCTGAACCACCTCAACTGGTACCATCTGATGCAAAGAAGCAGCGGCTCTACCCCAAGTCTCTCCTTGATAGTGGAGTTTCTCACCCTGTCCAGGAGTATAAGCCCAGATACCTGATGGAGGGGATCTTATTTCTGCTGCTTGTACCCCCGATAAAAACGTAAATCAAAAGGTAAAATGAGAGTCTCGTCTTCTGGCTCAGCTCTTTCTTCACTGTGGCGGTAAGATACAACACCGGTAAATCATCAGATGCCACCCCAATCTGTCTATCAATCTCATGCTCCAATTTACCCCCACTCATGAACAAGACCCTGACATACAAACACCTCCACTTGGGGCAAAAGGTTTCCCTCGACCCAGAGGGGACAGTTCCAATAAAGGATCATAGTCTCAGATTTGGAGGTGCTGATTCACATTTGGCCTCAAACCTGCTCATTGAGCATTGGAAGTCACTGTCTGAAGAAGCCAACAGAACCACGTCATACGCACAAAGCAGAGATGGAACTCTGAGGTCACCAAACTGGACACCATTCAATCCCTGACTACGCCTTGAAATCCCGTCCGTGAATATCGCAAACAGGACTGATGACAAGGGGCAGCCCTGACAGAGTCCAACACCCACCAGAAACAGATCTGATGTAATGGCAAGAATGCGGACACAACTGGTACTTTGGTCATACCGGTGTTGCCGATCCCCCCTAAAAATTGGTCCGCCCTGCCTTCACTGCACATGTGTCATTTGGGATCATAGCAACTCGTCTGAGACTGAGTCTCTTTACCCAAAATGATCAAAGTGAATAATTGATTATTAACCATCAGATGACAAAGTAAAACCTCTTAAATCATTCTAAAGTCAGTTTGAAGCAGAAACGAGGTAATAACCAGTGAGTCGCTACTGATGCTCCAAAATAACGTAGGCGCAGCAGCACGTCTGACTCTGACGTGCTGCTGCGGCACTCTGATAGCTTCCCCTGTCTTTTATTGTGAAATAATGTTGAATTTATGTGGAAATGATTGTTGGTTGTGTGTGCGTGCGTGTGTGTGTATGTGTGTGTAGAGAGAGAGAGAGAGAGATGACTTATTTCTTTCTTCTTCTAAAATCAAAAAAGGTATTTGTCTATATTTGAATGGCCAAAAAAATCAGAAAAATATAAAACTAAAAAGAACGCGGACACAACGTACCGAATAGAACAGAACAGCACTTTTGACATTTGAGTTGCAGTTCCCACAAAATGACACGAGATGGAGACAGAGAGTCAAACACGGAGATATGAATCCATCACGAACTGACTCACTGACGCACCAAACGTCCTGAACAAACACAATAAAGTCTGTCGGATCATATTCATGCCATTTTAAAATTTATTTGTTTATTTTATTATATTTTTTTGTTTGTTTGTTTGTTTCTCGGAAATTAGAGCGGCATTCGTTAAAACCCGTCTGAAACGGAAACAGTGTTTCTGGCTTCGAGGATCAGGCCAACGCTTTCAATAATAACTCGATCTTCAGAAAACTGGAACAAAATTGCAGGAATCTACTCTCCGACATTTTTGGAGCAGTTCTGGACTTCGTTTGGCTCATAAGTTCATGTATTCCCTTGTTTGAGGAAGATGATGATGATGATGATGATAACGTGTTACGTCCACATTTTTCGACTGAAATTATGATCTTCATTAATGCACAGACTGAAAAAAGTCTATTGGATTTAGATGATTTAAATATAAAAATTAACAAATACACAAAAAACATTATATTTTGTGGACATATTCTGATCATGTGCAGCTGTGTACACATTTGAATGTTTCCTGTTTTTTCAGTGCATCTGGATCAATTTTTAAGTGACAATAATTTTTCCAGCACATTGTGACGTCATCCCTCATCAGTTCTGGAAGTGTGACAGAAACGTTCCCAAACGCTCGATTTTATGTGTTTTGAAATCAAGTCACGTGTTCATTTTATATTGACAGTCGTCTAAAATACATTTCAGATGGTGATATAGGATACAGAAGATGTGATTTTGCCAAATCACATGACGCAAATTATATATATATATATATATTTTTTTTTTCTTTTTTTTTTCCCCCCCACACAGAACATGTGTCCGACCCTAAAATCCGCCTGCATGTGGCAGAGTCGTTTTGTGGACGTTTGCATGTTGTGTGGCTGCTGCTGCTGAACATGATGATGATGATGATGATGATGATGATGATGATGATGATGATGATGATGATGATGATGATGATGATGATGATGAGAATAAGCGCTGATTGCTTTGAATATCGCTCATTCAAACCTCACGATGGACGGTGACCGTTTGACCCTATTTATGACTCCGACCTAAATATATGTTCTGATCCTCCACTTCTGAACCCGCATCTGGATCATATCTGTGATGGTGCGACATGGATGTCTATAAGATTAGGAAAAAATACGATGAGATCACCTTTTTCTTTGAAGAAGGAAATTTAACATTACAAAAGCAAATAAAAAAGCAAATTATATACAATAACATAAAAAACACAAAATTAATAAATTAATAATATAATGTATAATTATGAAGTTATATATATATATATTTCCCCCAAAACTGAACAAATGCACTTCCAGTGTCTGCCAACCATATTATATTATATTGTATTTTCAGTTTCATCTTAGACTTTTAGAAATATATTTCAATTTATTTTAGATTATTTTAGTAAATGTAGAAATTATTTTGAAACATAAAACATTTTGAAACTGTGTCAAACATCTGATCTTTATGATTTTTTTTTTTTTTTTTTTTTTTGCCAGTTTCGAATTTCTACTATCTGGTAGACCCATCTGTGAATAATTTTGGTTGTGAATTGTGAGTTTCTGTTTTCTGAGTGTTTATGAAAAATATTTTATTTCAGGTAATAAACCTGCAAATGTGAGATGTATTCTATTGTTAATTTAAAACATTTTAAATACAAAATATTTATGCACCATAAACATAAAAATAAAATTCCAGTGGCTGAAAATTGTATTTGTGAATTTGGTATTTCTACTGTTGGCCTTCCTGAAAATTAATTTACTTTTTTCAATTATTTTTAACATTGTGATTGCCTGGCAAAAATTTCTGAATATTATTTAATTTAGTTTTATGTATGATTCTATTTTCTTTTTTTTTAATGGTATAATAAACATGGAATTATACAACAAGCAGAGCCTTTCTGAATCGTGTGTTCAGTATTTGGGACCCTTTCTGGAAATTATTTGCTTCAGATTGTGAATTTTCTGTTGGCAATGGTCTACTTAAAATTATTATTTTTATTTTATTTTATTTTAACAACCATAAATATGCCATCCCACTTTGTGCTCTTAATGGAACAATTCAGTGACACAAAGCATCCCTGAATTCATTGAAAGGTGTTTCTATTAAAACTCTTGAGTCCAGTGTCACTGGCTTTTGCCCCCCAAGAGCATTCCAGACCAGACAGAATCCAGACTGGTTTACTAGTCAAAACAGTTTACAACCTGTCTGTCTGTCTGTCTCAAGTTCAACTGCAAAGTCCACTCAGGGAAACAAAAAGACGCAATGCAGACAGAGGAGGAGGAGGAGGGGAGAGAGACAGTCGTACAAAAAGGAAGTGTGTGTGTGTGTGTGTGTGTGTGTGTGTGTGTGTGTGTGTGTGTGTGTGTGTGTGTGTGTGTGTGTGTGTGTGTGTGTGTGTGTGTGTGTGTGTGTGTGTGTGTGTGTGTGTGTGTGTGTCTTTTAGGGATGGGGAGGGGGTCTGTTGGACATGAACTTGAGACATAAAACCAACCTCGTTCTGCATTCCTGGTTTGAAGAGCATTCTGGGAGCTCAGTGTGACTGTCAGGTAGTGTGTGTGTGTGTGTGTGGGGGGGGTGCTATGGTAAGAACAGAATAGAATTCGACTGTTACTTGGTGGTGGCACATAATCCCCATTTTTGTGGCGGTGCAAACTCACATTGGATGTGCTGTGTACAGGGCTGGATCCAGAGTGAAAATCTGACAGATGCATTTTTGCCCAATGATAAAATAAAAATCGTACATGTCTTGTTATTCAATAATCTTCATTCTTTTATTTGTGTGCAACATACACTGTCACATTTCTTTTAATATATTTATTATACTTCATGGACCAAAGTGAACACTTCTTATTTGTAAAAATATGATGTCCTAAAAAAAACGACACTATAACAAAAATTGACTGTAAACAGGATCAAATTTATTGCCAAAATCTTTCAATTATACCTGAATCTATATATGATTTTTTTTTTCAGTCGATAAAATCAATACAAATATTACTGCATATATTCTTAATAATAATATACTGAGATACAGACAGTTCACAGAAGACATTTTCCAATCAAAATTAGAAACAGTCCAGCAGGTAACAATATTCATCATGTCCATGACTAAATATACTAAAACAAATACATCACAGTTGTGATATGTGTACAAATGTGATGTATTTGTTTTAGTATATTTAGATTTTGTTGTAATTTGGCACTTTATAAGCTGATTAAATTGAAATTGAATTGACATTTTATTGAGTCTTAAAGTAAATAAATATGAAATCGGTCACTGGATCCTTAAACTTAATATACTCTTAATAAACTTAATAAACTCTACATGGTGGATCCTTGATCTCTGGACATAAACAGGAATAAACAAAATCTGCAGTTTTTGTCAAAAGCATTTCCTTTCAGACATTATTGGCATAAATGTCTTTCCATATATCTGAGCTGAGCTCTTACAGCTGCTGTGCTTCACTTCAGGATGTAATTTGTAAAGAAATACAGCACGTTTCATTTTGGGAGGAAAAATGTTTTAGTCGATTGTAGTTTCTTGTCTGTATTACAACGTTTGTAAGAGGTGTCATTTTATTAAAAGCGGCAATTCATTTTGAAGTTATTAATTCTGACCGGACTCTGTTTCGGCAGAGAGCCGAGGACGATTCTCGTTTCTTGACTGCTACAAGACAAGAGTCCCAGTTAGTGACTTTAATCCACACAAAAGTGACTCACAATATTTTAATGGCTTTGAGGGGGGTTAAGAAGTGGACTTGCCATTTCTGAAGAGCAGCAAATCAAAGAACCAACGAGCTAGTGGATCGAAGCATTGCTTCAATGGTTCATGCTTCAAATTGGAGTCACGCTGCAGAAACAGCTGATTACAGACCCGCTGCAGACCAAACCCTGAATATCCGACTTTATTTGTACGTCTGTATGACTCTGAAACTCGGAAAAATTCGTATAATTTATGGACTATAGGTTGACATGAAAAACACTGAAAAGCTGTGTTCACCACGTGGATACATTCGGCACTATTCGGGATTATTCAAGATTTTATTTTTACCAATGACGAACGATGCGTAAAAAACATTTGACCGATGCAACTGCATCGGTCCAAACCGGTCTGGATCCGGGCCTGTTTGTTGTCATTCTGCAAGCTGAACATGCATGATGCACATTGTTGATGATCTTTCTGAATAAAATAGACTTTGTGCATTTAAAGACAAGGAATTAATCTTGTCTTCAAACTTGCACCACTGGTTTGCTGGTCATTTATTCTGCATCTGTACCACGTTATGAAACAGAACAAGACTGACGTGCACTGTTCTGTGTGAATAAAATAGACTTGTTTACTGAGTTCATTCATTCATCTTCTACCACTTAGTCAAATTAAGGGTCGCGGGGGGCTGGAGCCTATCCCAGCAGTCACAGAGCACGAGGCGGGGTACACCCAGGACAGGACACTAGTCTGTTGCAGGGCCACAAACAGACAAACAAGCACAGACACACCCACACACACACCTACGGACAATTTAAAGACTCCAATACACCTAACCCGCATGTCTTTGGATGTGGAAGGAAACCGGAGCACCCGGAGGAAACCCACGCACACACGGGGAGAACATGCAAACTCCACACAGAAAGGCCACGGGAATTGAACCCATGACCTTCTCACTGTGAGTCAACAGTGCTAACCACTAAGCCACCATGCTGCCCATATAGATAGATAGATAGATAGATAGATAGATAGATAGATAGATAGATAGATAGATAGATAGATAGATATAATTAGACATTTATTATTTACTTTAAATATTAAGATCCCATTGTCTTACTTACAATTTGTACATGTTCAGTAAAGCCCGTCTATCAATCAATCAATCATAAGCAATATTTACATTTATGAGCTTTTGACAAGAGCGGAAGTTAGCTTTGAGTTAGCGGAAGTTAGTGTGCATGCTGACATCCGCGAAATGTTTTGTAAATTAGTCCAGAGGTGTTATCAGGTTACTCAAACAGCATTTTCACTTTTAGAAGTGTTTCTTTCTCACAAGCTTTTACATAATATATGACAAAGAGGTGATATTTACACACAAACGAAATAGTTTGCAGCTAGCCTGTGACATCACCACACTAACGTCCGCTAAATATCTTGTAAATGACTTCATATTATTAGACTCCAAAAAGTGTTTTCGGTTTTACAAGTGTTTATTTCTCACTAGCTTTTACAGAATATATGAAAAAAACATGTTATATAAACACATAAATTAAACGTTTATAGAGAGACCTGCAACTGACGTCACAGTACCGCTCTTGTCTGATTGGCTGTTAACTCCGCCACTCAAAACCAAAACAGAACAGACCGAAACAGAATGTGACTTTTTAACCTCTTAAAATACCTCTGACAATAGGTCAAGGTTACCCATCTCTGAACCTGTCCAAGGTCTACATCCCAAGAATGTTCCCTGTAAATTTGTCAGTAATAGGATTGAACTTATGCTGAGCACAGATAGACGGACAGACGGACAGATGGACAGACTGATGGATGGATGCTAAGTGTTTGCAGTACCTGATGGCCATATTTGATGGCCTCAGGTAAAAAGAAAACTTTAAAGGGCTGATTCTGATCAAGACTTCCTTAAATGTAATCATAATGTCCAACCAAACCCAAAACAGCCACCAGAACTCAAACATTCAAGTTCTAGCATTACTATGTCCACGACATAACCCCAGTGACTACTTAAGGGCCCCTTCACACATAGTACGAATGTGGTCGAATTGCGCATGAAGTGCGCATGAAGCAGGAATCATATGAAATATGTATAAAATCGTAGCTGCCTCCAACGCCTTGTACGCCTGTTGCTACAGTTATTTGCGCACACCAGTGGCTAAAAGACAGTGTGCTCTGAGGGCCCATCGAACCTTTACGCGGCAGGTGACATGCACAAACATCTAACACAGTTTGCTTGGCACTTAGAAAATCTGTGGCCATTCGCACTATTAGTACAACAACAACAATCAGTAGATGATCACTGTCGAGCTGGATGTGAACTGTTTCTAAATGCCCCCATGAGTGTGGCTTTGCAAACAGACACAGTGACACGTTAGTGTGTGCACTGAACTGACAGGGAGTGTGTCTGCCCACAGGAGCGGCTGTGGAGATCTCTGGTTCTGAACGTCCCAGCTGGGGAACACGTACCAAGTTTGAACAGACATGAACTAACAACTGCCGGCTGTGATGCGCATGTGTCTACTTGCTGTCCTCACGTGGACATACATAAAAACATATATCGCTGTTGCAATGGGCTGCAGTGAGCGAGCGCACACCACGCACATTGACATTCTGCCCCAGGTGAAACGGACCATCAGATCATAACATGCAGCAGGCAATCTGAATATCACGTCACCCACGTGAGTTCTGTTGCACATAACGCGGTGTCAGTCCTGCAGCGCGCCTTTAACAAGACACGCGTGTCGGGCCGGTTGGATACGCTGACACCAGATGTGGACATGATAAGAGCACCCTGTTCCATTCATGTCATTTCATGACTGTACGTCTGTGACCATGGGTCGTGGAACAGAAGGATCATACTTGTATTGTCCACTTGATAAAAGGTATTCAATAAAATGTGGTGTTTTTATATGGTGTGTGGTTGTATTTTTTTTTTTAATACATCCATGTCCTTCTTGATATTAGGCATTTTCCCGCACCTTTTACAGGACAGCGATGGTAGCTCAGCGGTAACATTTCTGGTTGGCAATCAGAGCTTTTGGAAATTGCAGGTTTGAATCCTATGGGTGGCATGTATTTTTTTTTTTCACAGCAGCTGCGCAATGTGGTTACACATTGCGCAGCTGCTTGCACTGTGTTCCTGTGTGCATGAAACCGTTGCAGTGGCATCATTACACCTGCTCAATGTTCCACTGTGATTCATCCTGATTCGTACTTATTTGTACTATGTGTGAAGTGGCCGTAAATAATGTATCCAACTCTCAGCACTGGAGTAGCAGCCTGTAAATTTTAACATTAAGATTGAATAGTCCTCTTTCAGTGCGCAAAGCATTTCCATGACAACAATGGTTGTTGTCGTCTTTTTCAATGTTGAGTGCATGTTTTGCACATGGAATTGTGGATATGTGGCAACAGTGTGAGCAAAAGAAATGTAGCACAGTGTCATTCTATCAGAAAACTCACAATTCAGCATCTTTCACAATCAGCTGATTGACTCCAGCCACATAAGCAATACTAAAGACATGCCACAGTTAACAATCACCACAAAGCAATCAGGCATGGGCACATCCTTTAAAAGCTTCAGTGTCTCACTCACCTCTCACTGTTTTTCAGTTCTCCACCTGACGCTACCTCTACCACCCCACCACCACCAGTTGGACGCTGTTTGCAAACTGACTCCTCCATTGGCAGGATTCAAGATCATCTCAGATCATCCCACTGCTGTGACAGGGACTGAGGCAAAGCCAAATTTATAGCTCTGTACTCACTTATGTAATTAATCATTTTTCTTTAACCCGCTGAGTCTTCTGGTAGAATAGAATAGAATAGAATAGAATAGAATAGAATAGAATAGAATAGAAGGCAGCACGGTGGCTTAGTGGTTAGCACTGTTGCCTCACAGCGAGAAGGTCGTGGGTTCAATTCCTGTGGCCTTTCTGTGTGGAGTTTGCATGTTCTCCCCCTGTTTGCATGGGTTTCTTCTGGGTGCTCCGGTTTCCTCCCACATCCAAAGACATGCGGCTTAGGTGGATTGGACTCTTTAAATTGTACGTGGGTGTGTGTGTGTCTGTGTTTGTTTGTCTGTTTTTGGCCCTGCGACAGACTGGCGTCCTGTCCTGGGTGTACCCTGCCACAGGCTCTATGCCTGCTGGGATAGGCTCCAGCTCCCCTGCTTAACAACTCAGGCTTTGATGCAAAACACCTTGAAAACATTAGTCACACAATCCAACCTTATTACAGACAAAGAAGGATCACTTCAACTTTGTGACAGATACAAATGGAGTGAGCAACAATTAAAACAGATGAACCCCTCTTAATGTACTTGAAAAATTACTGCATGCAACAGGCCCGTCTGCATGGGTGAAAGTGTAGAAGAATTTTTAGGTCCATATTTGAACTGTGATGAACTATCAAGTGTCCTGATCCGAACTGTATGTCCTCTGGTTGAACTAGCAGGTGTTCAACCCAAAAAAAGGGCTCTATTAGTCATTTAGTCTGTCAGGGGCTTTCCAAGGCCTTTTAGGTGCTTTCCCACAGGCCGCGTGCAGGGGCCTCAGGCCAGCTGCACGTGTGGCTGAGGCCACGTGCGGAGGGGGCCTCAGGCCAGCTGCACCTGTGGCTGAAGGTCTTTTAAAAAAATCAGTTGTAAATCCTTCATGTTTTAATGGGAGCGTTTGTCACATTGAAATAATGGCCTAACACCTGCTTAGGGTTCACTAGAGGACGCTTCCAATAGAAAACCATGTCTTGGGAATGAAATAAATAAAAAAGTCGAAGGAGGAGCGATGCCCGCGGGTCTCCAATAAATAGACGAGCGCGGTTGTCATATTCAGTCTCTCTAGAGGACTCAGTTTGTCTAAGCTCTGTGTCAAAGGCTTAAATAAACTTAAAAACTCTGTGCATTTTATCTTGCTTAAGGCTGAATTATTATAAAGTGTTGTGTCATTTTCTAGCATATCACTTGCAATTAGTTTGTGTTATCTAAAAGACGACATCCTGAGAAGACTAAAGACGAGCCGCGACAGAACTTGGCGAGCCAGCTTCAGGAGGGTCCAGGGGCATTCCGGCAGCCTGGGGCAGTCCAGCTCATCCCTCCAGACCGTAAATAACAGTGATCACGACTAAAAGGTAAGCAGAAACCTTTTATAATTTCTGCACGATCTGGAGGAGTGAGTCGGGATTTCCGCCCAAGTTGACAGGTGATATTTTTAATTGCCTCTTACCCAAAAGAACCTGGACTAAGAAAATTGATAAGAGACTAAAAAAAGATAAGATTGAAAATTATCAGGCCTTGTAGATAAAATGCTCAGAAGGTGTGTGTGTTCCCGGGAAAAAGAATGTCTGTGTGAGTGAAAGGTCAGGAATGTTCATGAACTCTGGTGCGGAAAGAGTGCGTGAAGAACTAACCTGGATGCTTGGAGAATAATTGGTGTTGAAATTCGTTACTAACGTGCCGGCTGATAGCATGCGCTGTAGGGGTTAATTTAGGGGAGTATACTGACAAATAGATACAAGGTAATACAAGGTTGTTTAAAGAGTTTAACAGAGACTGAAGTGAAATAAGTGAGAAAAAGAGTTTAACAGAGAATACGTGCAGAGGAAGCACAAGATAAGCGCCTGAGGGGGCGCAGTAGAAATACCGTACGTGATAAAGAGATTTAAAAGTGCAAAGTGGCACAGCTGACAGTAAGTAAAAGAGCTCAATAAAAGACGTCATTTTTTAAGAAAAGAGAAAAACTATAAAAAAAAATAAAATGAATGAAGAGTTAGTGCAGAATACATGAGAATTAATGAAGCAGAAAATAGTGCAGTAAGGCACCAGATACACGCTTGTGGGGCGTGGGAGAAGAATAAGTAATTAAGTACACAGTAATATGAGTTTTTTATAAGACAAGAAAAAGAGTATTTTCAGTGCAAAGGCACCTTAAGCTCACGAGGAGCTCAGTAAGTGAAAAAAAAAAAAAGGTAGAAGAAAGTGCAGAAAGGCACAGGATACGCACGCGAGGCGCGGTAAGGCGTAGAAATAAATGAAATATTGTATGCTCAGAAAGGAGCTTGTGAAAATAATATAGTAAGCACAGGATACGCACGCGAGGCGCGGTAAGGCGTAGAAGTAAATGAAATATTGTATGCTCAGAAAGGAGCTGGTGAAAAATAATATATTAAGTACAGGATACGCACGCGAGGCGCGGTAAGGCGTAGAAGTAAATGAAATATTGTACGCTCAAAGAGGGCTTGAAAAAAGTAATATATGAAGTTGCTGACAGCGCCGGAGAAGCTGTCTAACGTGAAGAAGAGATACATGCTTAAACAGAACACATTGGTGTTAAGTGAATAAAAAGGTTGTTTAAAGCCGCGGAGTGAAAAGTGGCAGAAGTCTAGATAGAGATATATAGAAAGTTGTTTTTAATCATTTTTGTGTATAAAGCTGTTGAAAATTGTGTGTGGGAGAGTGGAGAGTAAGCGGGGAGGTGCAAGCAAAGCTGTGAGGGCTTGCAAGCTGGCTGACATACAAGATTAATGTGAAAGAGTACGAGGGGGAGGTATTTAGACCCAACAGGAGGACTTGGGAGGTGCATGACAGGCAGAGAGGAAAGTGTGAAACAGAGACAGTGAAGAAAAAGACAGGAGAAGAGTGCTATGTAAATACAGAGAAGGTAGATATTATTTCAAAGAGAGAAAACTAATAAACAAATATAGCAGAAAAAGACTAGAAGCAGAAAGTTAAAAAAATTAGAAGGAAAATAGAAAGTCGGGAGCAAAGACATTAGGAAGTGTTAGGGTTGTAAGAGGATTAAATAAATAAAATTGGTTATAAATCAAAAGAGATAAAGCTTAGATTATAGTGAAAAAGCTGACAGACTGATCAATGCTTGGGACAGTCATTGATGGGAGACTTAAGTGATGATGAAATAATACTCCCAGAACATTACTTGACTGACGGAGACATCGAAACCCAGGGAATCAGGACACATTTTTGGCTGGAAAGGACCTATGTTGACAGGGGAGGAGCAGAACATTGGCAGGACGAACAAGAGATCAATCAGAAATTATGGCAGATTACTAAGGTAATCAATCTGAAGCAAAAGAAAGAACAATTCCCTCTAATTAATTGGGAGCTGCTGATAAGACGTCTGTGGCATCAGGGTTTAACCCCATGGCTGGAGCTGCTTTGTGCTGACCCTAATAAAGAACTTAGCATACCATTAAATCATTTAGTAACACTACCAACCGATCCAGGTGAAGAACTGTTTCCTAGGTTGACTCTGACTGTGGTCCCAAGGAAGGTTCGGTGGGAAACAGGTAAATTTTCATATTTAGTTAAAGAAAAAGAAGACGGGCATAGCAGTTGGAAATTTAATCCTTTTAAGGGTTTAAAATACAAAACAGGTGTTACAGCCAGCAAGTTATTGGTCTGGATCAGGACAGCCCCTGAGGGACTACCAGAACACCATAGAAACACCTCACATAGCGTTTGTCAGGGTTACATGGGTAACTCTCAAGGTCAAGGTCGGGAAAGTACCCCACTAGACTTAGTACTAAGAAAATATCCAGGAAAACGCACTAAGGCCAACCAATGTATGAGAAAGTGGCACAAAAGGTCACATGGGGGCAGGCAATGGCCTTTGGAGGGATCATTTGATCCGGTGATGTGTGAAGCAGTTGCGGTAGAAATACAGAAAAAAGAAATTAAAGATCAGCAGAAGAACGTAAATAACAACAAAAAACGCACTGAAGAAAAAGAAGTTTTGGCCTTGTTCAAGCAGGAAGCACAGAGGCTACAGCAGAAAAGAGAAAAAATGACAGAGGAAAGATCCAAAGACACTAAAGCCAGTGCACCGAGCTGGGAAGCAGAGCCACCCCCATATAAACGTCATGATATGGGAAAGACAGCTGGACAATTTGTATTAGGAACTCGTGAAGAGGACCAAGGCATGGATGTGGAGGGCAAATTCACACTGACACTAAAAGCTCGAGAGCCACAAGGAGACAGGTCCTCAGTCTGTCAAATGGATCATACAAGGTCTCCAAGTCCGAAAGTAAGTGGTCGCACACCACGACCAGCAGGGGGGGCCACAAATAACAGTGACACGGAGGCAGACGAGGATAAAGAGAGAGACCTGAAGGCTCCGCCTGCACATCGAGGTCCACTGAAAACCGTCCCCTCCCACCATAAGTCAGCCGACTGGACCTTCACAGGCTATAGAGGCTCCGAAGAGTGGCACAAGAGCTTCTGTGACACACTGGATCTGGCCAGAAGAGATAATGAAGAACTAGCTGAGCAACTTCGGCTAGCGAAGGAAAGAACACAAAGACATAGGGACGCAGAGGAAAGAAGAATATTACAAAAATCGACGCCCAATCAAGGGAATCACATTATAGAGCCACCCACCCGAAAAATTTCTGGTGAGATCATCATTGAGAGTGCAAAAGAGGCCCGACTCAGGCAAAGACAACGATGTGTAGCCAAAGACATAGCGGCTTTAGAAGAGAATATAACCGACTGGATGGACTGCCTGGAACCAGTCAGTCGCACTCGATCTGGAAGACAGTATGGAGCCCGCACAGAAGAAGGGGAGGACGAAGACCTCATATGCCCATTGGTGGTTAGAAATGGTCATCATGTGTATACCCCATGGAGCTGGACAGACATGGTGGGGCTGGCCAACAGGCTGCCAGACCTCACCCAAGGAGCTGGGAGATGGATAACTGCCTTAGAAGAAGGCACTGCAGGGGTAACCTTGTCTTTAGGTGACATAAAAGCCTTGCTAATGCATGTCATGGGAAAACATGACACTGAAGAATTAGCAGGAAAGGTTGGACTAACACAAATGATGGGCACTAATCAACATGATGAAGTCCCCTTTAATCGCTATAGAAACTCCATGTGGGAAGGACTGAGAAGAAAGTACCCTGAGGTCTTGGATCCCTCTAAATTGGATGATGAGGAGTGGACACCTGAAGAGTGCCCAAAGAAGTTCCTGCACCGATTCCAGAAAAGATGGGTGGAGGAAACAGGAAATGCATGGAACCATTCTCCAGCAACTGAAATCCTGTTTAAAATAACTGTAAAAAAGGCTCTACCAGATGAGGTTCAGAAAGCCCTAGATGGAGTCGTGGGACTATCAAAAATGAATTGGGCTTTATACTCTGAGCATATTTGTCACCATCTTGAAATCTACAAGAAAGAAAAACAAAAAGAAGAAGATGCAGCAAAATCCCTGACGAAAAAATTGGTGCAGATGCAATTGGGAGAGCTAACCAAAGTCAAGAAAGAAAAAACAAAGACCCAGGCACCAATGATGACCCCTGTTCCTTCTGAGTCGGCAAGCACAGGCCCTACGGCAAACACTGCTGCCACCATACAGGCACCTGTGGTAACAGCCACACAGAGCCCCCAAGGAGCAGCAGGAAGCACTGCTGCAGGAGAAGTCTCGGCACCAGTGGAGCATCACTATCACTACCATAGCACTGGCACACCCGGAAATGGACCCACCTACAGTCATGGGTGGAGAGGAGAGTCACGGAACTTTCCAGGTCAAAGAGGAGGGTGGCGAAGAGGATCTCGGCAACCTTCATTTGGAAGCAGATTCCAGAACTCAGCTCCCAGGAACAGTCAAGCGGGACCGCCTATGGGACCAACACCCCCAATAGGGGATCAACCCTCTAATGAGTGTTGGAGCTGTGGACAACCTGGACATCGAATGAGAAATTGTCCGGCCCGACCTTGGGTTGGACCCTCTGCCTATTGGCAATAGGGAGGCCTAGAGAAGACAGAGGGGGAAACGGTGGCATTGGCTATTTCGATGATACCTAAGGAAGAGCCAACCGTCACCGTTAATATACAAAACAGAGATTTCCCTTTCATGGTGGATACAGGGGCAACATACTCTTGCATAGGGAAAATGGGCGCTCATCTCCCCCTCTCTGGGTCTGTAATTAAGACCATCGGCTTCTCTGGGAAAACTCAAATAATACCTTTTACACGCCCACTTCCTGTAACGATTGCAGGAAAAACAATTGAAGCACCCCTGTTATACTCACAAAATACACCTGTGAATTTGCTGGGAAGAGACATTTTATGTAAGCTACAAACCCAGATAGTGTGTACCCATCAAGGACTGCAAATACACTTTCCTGACGAAGCACTCGCCAACATTATGGTGCTTATGGACATGGAAAACAAGGTCCGACCTGTGCAACCCATGGTATACTGGCTGAAGTTACAACCAGAAAATTCAACTCTCCAACTGGAATGGGAAAAATGGAAGCCCTGGGCAGAACAACACTATGCAGCAGTATATACATCTAGTTTACCTTTACATGTCACCCTGATGTTCGATGCCAAACAAGAACAGACTGACTATGCATGCTGCTGGGATGCATTGATGAATCAACGGCTGTTTCACATAACCACTACAGAAATTTATTTAGGCCCCCAAGGGGCCGCAGCTTCTGTCAAGCTAACTTCAGCTGAACAACAATGGTATCAAGTGCCGAATGCCACACCTCATGTGACCCTTTTAGTCTCAGAAAAGTACGAATCCCATGACCTAGGTCCAATGGTAAAGACAGCCTCAGAAGTTGAAGAATGGCAAAACATGGAAAGTCCACAAGTACATCTGTCAAAAGACCAGCAGTTTGTACGAATTAATTTAAAAGTAAATGATGAGGCTATAGCTCAAAAAGTGGAGCTCAATCCTAGACCAGAGGGACAGATGGTGTTATCGGCCCAACAAGAGAAATTGTTAGAGCAAATACCACCAGTGGTGTGGTCCAAAAGCAAAACGGATGTAGGACTAGTAAAAACAGCCTTACCAGTAAAAATAAAAGTAAAACCGGGAGCAAAACTGCCTCACCAAAGGCAGTATCCATTAAAACCTCAGGCTATTGAAGGCATAAAACCAGTAATTAAGGGACTAATGGCAGCTGGAGTTTTAATAAAAACTGCAAGCCCATGCAATACTCCTATCTACCCTATCCCTAAAAACAATACCAAAGAGTATCGGCTGGTACATGATCTGCGTCCTATCAATGCAATAATAGAAATAGATGCACCTATAGTACCTGATCCGCATACTATACTATCAAGCATCCCTGCTGGAGCAAAATGGTACACAGTAATTGATCTGTGTTCAGCCTATTTCAGTGTGCCTGTGCACCCAGACTCACAACATTTGTTTGCATTCACATTTCTGGGACAACAGCTAACGTATACACGGCTACCTCAGGGACTGAACCTGTCCCCAGCCATCTTTAACAAAGTCCTGGCTGAAGATTTACAACACCTTGACATACCCAGTACATTGGTGCAATATATGGATGATCTCCTTATTGCATCAGAGACTCAAGAACAGTGTGAAAAAGTTTCATTAATTGTATTGCATGCATTGGCAGATGGAGGTCATAAAGTAAGTAAGGACAAATTGCAGTTCTGCAAACAACAAGTAGAATACTTGGGAAGACAGTTGTGTGGGACCACGCGATGTATAGCCCCAAACCAAGTGGAGGCTATAATCAAGGCTCCCAAACCCCAAACAGTGGGACAGATGCTTTCATTCCTTGGGATGGCAGGGTACAGTCGGCCGTGGATTTGTGATTATGCTATAAAAACTGCACCTTTGCGTGCCATGATTAGAGCAGTGGGGCAAACAAGCAATGCAGCTCTCCTCGTCTGGACAGATCAGGCAACGGGAGCTTTTGAGGCCCTAAAAACAGACATGCAATCTGCTCCCGCGTTAGGTAACCCAGATTATGGGAAACCTTTCCATTTGTATGTTACTGAAAAAACTGGATATGCTTGTGCTGTACTAATGCAGGAAACAAATTAAGGAAAACAACCATTGGCCTATTATAGTACAAAGCTTGACAACATTGAAACAGGATTGCCACCATGCTATCAGGGTCTAGCAGCAGCTGCCTTTGCATTTCAAAAAGCATCATCCATAATCATGGGACATGCAGTAACGTTGTACACGTCGCATCAGTTACATGCCCTGCTAACCAGTCAACGTTTTGTCTTAACACAAGCTAGACGCACTGGATACGAAGTTGTGTTGTCCGCTCCAGAAATAACAATACAACGTTGTCACACGGTGAATCCCGCCACCAAATTGACCACACCGTTAGATGGTACTCCACATAACTGTGTGGCAGAGACAGAGAAATTTTTGAGAGCCAGAGAACATTTGTATAATCACGCCATAGATGCAGATCTAACCCTGTTCGTGGATGGCTCATGCTTTCGGGATGCCGCGGGATTGCATGCGGGTATGGGGATTGTTAAACTAAACACGGATGGCGAAACCTTTGAATTACTGGAGTCCCAAGGAATTGATCAGCCTTGTTCAGCCCAACTGGCAGAAATCAAAGCCTTAACTATGGCTTGCCAGATAGCTAAAGATCAACGTGTTAATATCTACACAGACTCAGCCTACGCTTATGGCGTATGTCATGTACATGCCAACATTGGGAAACAAAGGGGATTCCTCAGAGCAGATGGCACCCCTGTCACTCATGGAGAAGCGATTTCCCAACTGTTACAAGCTCTCCAATTACCGTCTGAGGTAGCCATCATTAAATGTGCAGGTCATCAAAAGAATAATAACATCATAGCTCAAGGTAACAACCTAGCAGATGACGCAGCTCGCAAAGGAGCACAAGGAGAAAATATGTTTCCCCTGCTAACCATCCAAGATTGTGCCCCACTGGTTTCACTTGACGCACTGATAGTGGCTCAAAGTAGGGCCAGTGGAGAAGAAAAATGAATGTGGGTTAAACGAGGCGCTATTGAGACACGCAGTCAGGGGCCAGCGGACAAGCTGTGGCGCAGTAGTCATGGACATTTTGTGTTACCCACCAATTTATTACGACATGCAATCATTTGGGCCCACGGACCCGATCATTGTTCGCGAGTCCAAATTATGAACAAACTAAAAGCTGTCTGGTGGTCACCATATATGGCAGCAACAGTGGACCGTTTGTTGAATGAGTGTGAGGTATGTGCACAGTACAATGTCCGGAAATCATTCACAGCCCCTTTAGCCCACATTCCGGTCCCTGATGGGCCATTCAGACATCTTATGATGGATTTCATAGACATGGGAGCTGAAAATCGAGTTAAACGAATGAGATATGTTTTGGTAGTGATATGCAGATTCAGCCGATGGATTGAGGCAGTAGCCTCTGCAAATCAAGACCATAAAACGGTAGCCAAATTCTTGTGCCGAGACGTCTTTCCAAGATTTGGCATTCCAGATACTATCTCATCTGATAACGGTAGGGCTTTTGTAGCCAAGGTTACACAAGAAACATTCAAACAACTGGGTATCAAACAGAAGTTTGGGTGTGTTTATCACCCCCAATCAAATGGGGCGGTGGAACGGGCTAATGGCATTTTAAAGAACAAACTAGCAAAAATCATAGCAGACAGCAATGGCAAACTAACCTGGCTGGATGCGTTGCCGCTTGCTTTATTGTCAATGCGCTCACAAACTAACCGACTAACCCATTTGACACCATTTGAAGCTCTTACAGGTCGGCCGATGCCTATTCCATACCTGAGAGGACCCTACGAAGGACCATCGCTGGAGCAGCTACAAGACGAATGGCATAATTATCTGAGACAGTTAACCCAAATACACAAAACTATCTTTTTGCAGGTCAAAGGTGCTACAGAAGACAGAGAAGCAGAGATTCCACTCGAAAATCAGAGCATCCAGCCTGGTGATCTGGTTTACGTCAAGGTGTTCAAAAAGAAGTGGGACAGGCCCCGCCGAGAAGGTCCTTTTAAAGTTATTCTTGCCTCACGTACAGCAGTCAAAGTAGACGGTAAGGACACTTGGTTTCATTTAAACCACTGCTGTAGGGTTGGTGGCCCAGCGCCCCTGCGGCCTCGGCAAGCTCGTCTTGGCAGAGCCGCCGGGCCAAGGGGGGAAGCAGGAGAAGCCAGAGACCCTACAGCAGCACCGAGGGACGGCCACGCCTCCCTGCAGCCAGAAGAAGCACAGAGGGAAGGCCACGCCTCCCTGCAGCCAGGCGAACACTGGCCAAGGCGCTCACAGAGACTGATTGAACAAAGACGACGCACAGCTTCAGAGAGTAGTGGATCCCTGCCAGATAGAGCAGCGACAGACTCAGATGCAGACTCAGAGACAACTGGAGACGCAGGCCAACAGACAGACAGAAATACAGACCGACAGATAGACAGGCCACAGGAGACATCAGACTCGGACAGCAACTCAGTAGATTTACCGACAGAAGAACCGCAGGAAGTACAACCCAGACAAAGCACAGATACACCACACATCCCTAGTGACAGCTCATCTAGTGACGGCTCACTTAGTAGCACATCTAGTAGCACATCTCAACAGTCATCAGAGCAATGATTAAGGAATTATTCAAGGGATTGACAATACTACTGGTGGTCAGTATGGGAGAAAATAGACATCCAAAACATACAACGGACTGTGCCGTGGCCATGGCCGCAATAGCAGCTAAACAAGGCATTCTAAACACAGGAAAAACATGTAATTTGGTATACATTAAATCAAAAGCCTACAAGAACATAGGAATACAGGGAAAGCTGGGGGATTACATATTAGGCGAAGCCATTAGCATCAAATGTGAAGAGGAGGGAACACTCAACATAGAGGTAATTTGTGATAAAAGAGGATGCAGGGAAACCAAGCAAGACGTAACTGTTACAGTACATGAAGCCACAAAATGGGTAAAAATCAAACCAAGGAAAAAGAGGACAATTAGAAGCCTAGAAACAAGCAGTCACTTAGGGAGATGGGATCCCAGTACAGACCTAGCCCGCACACAAGGGTTGAAGACCAATTTATTTTACCAATGGTTGAAATTTTCGGCTAGGCAGATCAGTGAAAAGCCTTGCATAGCCTGTCACCGGAAAGGTGTGATACCTCAGGCTAAACCCCTACCTGATATCAACAACTGTTATAGGAGTCCCCAACATAACTCAGACCAAGCAGAATGCTATACACAATGTGTTATGAAAATGGCAGTAGGTGATGAAAAATATGCTGCTGACAGTAAACTTTGTCCAGTGCCCCTAAGTACAGAAGGAACCGTTCCACCTATGATTAAAATAGAGAAAGGGATGATACACCCATTCTGTATAGCTAAAGGCTTAGTAGCACAATACATAAGCGATTGGCAGGTACGGACGACCCAGCCAAAACACCACATACAGTGTATGCAAAAGCAGCAAGAATACAAACCGGCCAAAACAGCATGGAACATTACCGTCTGTCACACCCTGCCAGCAGCAGGCATACAGTGTGAACAAATAGTACTGGCCACAGGGGGGTCTGTAATTGGACTGAATCTCACCCATGCTTCATGGGTATCTACTCCAAATTTAGCTAAGGGAACGGTACCCTTAGCTGACATCTTTTGGATATGCGGACAAAAAAGGAAACTCCTGTCATCGCTGTCCCCGAATTGGAAAGGCCTTTGTGCTCCTGTGATGCTCACAGGAGCAATAACAGTAATTGAAATGCCGAATTCAATACAACCCATGCCACAGAAACTTCGTAAGAAAAGAGGAATAATGACGTTTAAAACAGACTACAACATCACAGTAAGAAACGGGATACCAGAAGGGATACCCCGACAGTTAGAAGCCATAGACAGTAGCAGAGTTAAAGCAGATGAAGATGCGGATAAATGGGGATGGGCATTGGCTCTGTTTGGGGTTACTCCAAAAATCCGTTCTAGGTTCCAGGAGGTGCAGTGGATTAATTACTTGTGGTATAATCAGCAAAGATACCTGAACTGGACATTGGCAGCAGTAGGAGCCTTAACCGAACAACTGCACGCCACCTCGCTAATGACAATGCAAAATAGATTAGCTATCGAGATGATCATGGCTGATGAACAAGGAGTTTGTATTATGATCAAAGCCACCGAATGTTGCACAGCTATTCCCATGCGTACAGGGGAAGACGGAAATTTGACAGAGCTCTTAATCACACTTGAAGAGATGCAACAGGAACTGTTAAGTAACTCCATAGGAGGGAGAAATGAAACTGACGATTCTGGATACATTGTAGGGAATGGAATGAATATTGGCCCATTATTTTCACTGTTTGGGACTCTAAGGAGAGGGTGGATATCATGGAAAGACTGGTTATACCAGATAGGTGTAATCTTGGCACTAACAGGGGTGGCGGTCTTGCTGGTAATATGTTGTGGTATTCCCTTGATAAAATTTCTGGTCAATAAATTGATTTCATCCACAGTAGGACAGCTCCCACTGCTAGCCATCCGAGCCCTAGAAGAAAGCACAAACGAAACAGACAGAGAACCAGAATATATGGAAATGGATGAAATACCAATTATCCTCCCCGACAGCCCCCAGCTCCCTAATATTGTGGCGTACACCCCAGATAGGGAGGACTGGGATGGACCGTGCTTGGTGATATTGTAGACGAGGAAGAAGACATGCACGCACATTTACATTCACACAC
This sequence comes from Thalassophryne amazonica, assembly GCF_902500255.1. NCBI lineage: Eukaryota > Metazoa > Chordata > Actinopteri > Batrachoidiformes > Batrachoididae > Thalassophryne > Thalassophryne amazonica. The sequence goes on from NC_047118.1 coordinate 73,557,328, forward strand.
ATGCACCCACAAAAATGAGGGATAGGATAGACAATATCTGAAAGAATGACATGGAGCTGTAATAATGAACGTATATGTATATTACTAGGACACAGGAGTATGGCTGAGAGACCAGACTCCCCTGATCAGGGACCTATGCCTGATCTGCCTCTATCAAGTCTGATTGGACTCTCAGAACTGTTTGGAGAAGAGGATATACAGGAGGGATGGTCGAGACATGATTGGTCGCCACAGCCGCCATCCATCCAGCAGCTAAACCAGTTGGCAACAGAAGGATCTTCATCGTTCCAGCACCTGGCGATGACGGCTTCACAGAATCTGCCTGCAGCAAGAGTCGGCCCGAGGACTCCACCATCACCTGAAGGACCCTTTGGACTCAGGAACACACCCCTTCCGTAGATGCCATGGAGACAGTCACATGTGCCAGTGGCAACGATACCCTCCAGGGGAGGCAGCCAAGGTCGGCCATATGCAGCAACCGCCCGAGTGCATCCTAGACCCAATTCACTGCTAGGCCCTGTCCCCAGCTTTCCACCCCCAAGGCAGGAGAGATATTCTGATCAGCCCAGTACCTCTGGAGGAGGATCAGCAGGGGTAGAACTTAGCCGAACTCACCCACCAGGACAGAGGGGAGCTTTGTACAGGCTGCTAAATGCCCAGAGTGTCCCACCCACTTGCCTGTGCGACATCAACAATACTCCCCCCACACACGAAATGCCTTCCCCCTTGTACTTCCTGTCCCCTGGACTGCACAACCTTAATCTGGTCATGGTCACCCCACTGGACATGGCAATCTTGGTTCGAGAGCTTTGTCTTCCACAAGAGTCTGTTCCAAAAACCTTGGAGCAGCTCCTGCCCCTCACAAATCACATTCCCCATGAGCTATTTGAGGAAATCATGCCACAACTAAGTCAGACAGCTGCATACCTGTTCAGGATACACCGTGACAATGCCAACATCTCTTGTGCTCAGGAGGGCCTCCATACTCAACTGTGTGGTCTTCAGTCTAGTATGGACATGCTAGCCAGCATGATGGAGCATATGGAAAGGGAGCAGCTAGGACTGGCCACCACCACCCTGAATGTGGGCAAGAATTCTCTGGGGGCCCTGTACAACCTGGCCAAGCAGCACAAGGAGCTGGAAAGATCCATCAGAGAACTGCACGACTGTCTGAAAGCCAGAATTCCTGATCCTTCCCCCACTACCCCTGAAAGGCCAACCTCCCCATGTTCCCCAACTTCTCCCAAAACTTCAGATGCTGAGTAAATGCTGAGGAGCGCGGACTGACGTAATGGCACTGAACACGGACTATGATCTTGGTTCTTGAGTTTGAATTGCGGACTGGTTTCAGAAATCTGAGTGTAAATAAAACAAAGAAGGATATATGTTAGTAACGAAGGTTGGGTAAATGTCTGTCCTTACCATCATCTGCGTAACACAGATAAAGCTAAATGCATACACATAGATATCACATTGCAAAGTTATAAAAAGGGGACCCTTACACGGCGTGTTTGTAGATTTAGTAGTAAAGATGCACCATAGGGACCCCTTTTTTCTTAAATTATAGCATGCCTCAAGAGACATGCATTGCCTAAATTTGGTGTCTGGCCAAAACGGGCATTAGAAAACAAGCTGAAAAAGAAGAAAAACAAAGTGGAGAATGTTGAGAAATGGCCTATAATGAAAACCATTATACGATTGACTAAGGCAAATGACTTAAGGACGGACATGAAGGGAAACCATTTATTGTGTTTATCATTTAACTAGACATAGCTGCGCTAACCTTAGAATAGTTACTTGATTGGTTGACTAAATAGTGGTAACGTAGGGGTTATTTGATGCATTTAAATAATAAATGTGTGACGCTTTAACAAAATAATATGTAGAACCAAGTATAATGGGTTGGAGCCTCTGGTTGAGTGAGTCAATAGATGCCAGAAGATGATTGGTTGCACTGATGTCAATGTGAAGCCTTTACTTTGCCATGATTAAGAGGTTGATGTAACTTGTTTTATGTGGCCATTTTAAGTGCCTTGAATTACACCAAAACTCAATGTTTGAATGTCACCTTGTGTTGATATAATCCAGCTAATTGCTCACCTTGTGCCTTAGTATGTAGGTTCACCTGCACTGCAATATATTTACCGTGTGAAGTATCACTGATATTCATATCCGCACCAGAGTTATCAGTAAGTCGAGTGCTGTGTTTTTTTTTTATTGCAATGCACAAATGAGGATGTCTTGTCAGTAAACAACCCAAGAGTATAGTTGATGTAATGGGACTCTTTCGAGTCCCAGAGGAGGGACTGTAGAAGAATTTTTAGGTCCATATTTGAACTGTGATGAACTATCAAGTGTCCTGATCCGAACTGTATGTCCTCTGGTTGAACTAGCAGGTGTTCAACCCAAAAAAAGGGCTCTATTAGTCATTTAGTCTGTCAGGGGCTTTCCAAGGCCTTTTAGGTGCTTTCCCGCAGGCCGCGTGCAGGGGCCTCAGGCCAGCTGCACGTGTGGCTGAGGCCACGTGCGGAGGGGGCCTCAGGCCAGCTGCACCTGTGGCTGAAGGTCTTTTAAAAAAAATCAGTTGTAAATCCTTCATGTTTTAATGGGAGCGTTTGTCACATTGAAATAATGGCCTAACACCTGCTTAGGGTTCACTAGAGGACGCTTCCAATAGAAAACCATGTCTTGGGAATGAAATAAATAAAAAAGTCGAAGGAGGAGCGATGCCCGCGGGTCTCCAATAAATAGACGAGCGCGGTTGTCATATTCAGTCTCTCTAGAGGACTCAGTTTGTCTAAGCTCTGTGTCAAAGGCTTAAATAAACTTAAAAACTCTGTGCATTTTATCTTGCTTAAGGCTGAATTATTCTAAAGTGTTGTGTCATTTTCTAGCATATCACTTGCAATTAGTTTGTGTTATCTAAAAGACGACATCCTGAGAAGACTAAAGACGAGCCGCGACAAAAGCCATCTCCATGTCCAGCTGAAACAGCCAAACCTTATGTGCATACCTCATGCGTGGTGGTCATTAGAGATATTACGAGGACTGCCTTCTTCCACCTGTAAAATATTGCAAAGATTCGTCCCATTCTGTCTATGCCTGATGCTGAGACCTTGATTCATGCATTTGTCTCTTCGAGATTTGACTACTGCAATGTTCTATTTTCTGGTTTACCGCAGTCCAGCATTAGGGGACTCCAACTGGTTCAAAATGCTGCTGCCAGACTTTTGACACAAAGCAGAAGGTTTGACCACATTACACCCATTTTGGCATCTCTTCACTGGCTTCCTGTCCCCGTGGGATCAGATTTTAAGGTTGTGTTACTAGCCTATAAAATTGTTCATGGATTGCCCTGACACACCTGCAGACTTTAGCCTCTAGCATCTGTATTGTCAGTTGTGTCGGTAGCATGGCCAAAGCAGAGAGTCACCCCTTTGAGTTTGGTCTGCTTGAGGTTTCTTCCTCAAATCATCATAGGGAGTCTTTCCTTACCACTGTCACCTTTGTGCTTGCTCTGGAGGTAGGTATGGTTAGACCTTACTTGTGTGAAGCACCTTGAGGCAACTTTGTTGTGATTTGGCGCTATATAAATGAAAATAAATTGAAATTGAAATCGGTCAGTGGACACTCATCACATACTGGAGTAACAGCTTTTAAGGGCCCCTTCACACATAACACGAAAGATGCAGAAACCGGAAGAAAATCTGTGAACCAAACACGAAATGGGGAACCACGAAACATTTCACCTGCTGTCGTGAGGGATGCACAGTCGCACAGATGTGCATGACACACCAGCAATGGTTACATGCACACTTGTGTGCGTGCATGAGCATGGTGCAAGGAGCTGGAACATGCTGCACCACATCACGCCTCTGTTATGGAAAAATAAATAAATAAATAAAATCCAGCTGGAATGTGTTGCACCACATCACACCTCTGCTGTGGAGACAAAAAATAAAAACCACACACCATAACAAAACACCGCATTTTATTTAATTTGTCTTATCGAGAGGACAATATAGGTATGAACCGTCTGTTCCTCTGTAGATGACCCATGGTCATAGACATACAGTTACGTATGAAATCACATGAATGAAGCAGTGCGCTCTCATTATATTTTATTATGTCCAGTCAGTATATAAATAATTACTACAATCACCGGACACTGATAGATAAGATATTGGTGTATAATTAATGAAAATCACTGGGTTGATAGAATTAATAAATAAAGGGGGACCCAATACAGAACCCTGCAGGTAAATAACCCTGGTTAAATAAAAAATAAATTCCACATGTGGGATTCAGACCTGCAATTTACAAAAGCTCTGATTAACAGACAGAAAGTTTACCACTGTGCTACAATCGCTGTCTTATAACAGGAGTGTGAAATGCTTAAAATCAACAAGGAGATAAACGTATGTTTCAAAAAAGAGAAATTAGATGATATATGGACACACGTGTCGGGCCAGCCCACAGCCTACCATAGTGCGTTGTGTGTGGACGCTGCAGTCTGGCACAAAGGCGAAAGATGTTTTATATACTGCCATGTGAGGACAGCAGGCAGAGACACACGCCTCACGGAGGAAAGTTGTAAGTTCGTATCCTTCAAACATGGTATGTGTTCCCTAGCTAGGACGTCCAGGAGCAGAGATCTCAACAGCAGCTGCTGTGGGTAGACATGCCCCCTTGTCGGTTCAGTGCCAAAATCAATGTGTCACTCTGTTTCTGTGTTATGTGGCCATTCATTTTAGTCATTTGTTATGTAATTGCGTATGTAGTTATTGTAGTAATTATTTATATACCTGTCCTGGTGGTGGTCTCTGCATTTTTAATGTTACATGTCATGTGCACTGACCCATCATTTCCAGCTGTCAGTGTGCTGCGATCAGCTGACAGCCAGCTTGCTGTGCTGTGTGCACTCAGACGTGGCTGTCCGGCCCCCATGTGATCATCTCTGTACATACATATCAGCATTTTATGCAAGTGTGCTCCCCCACACACGAGAAACACACATGCCACATGTGTTTCGGGGGGGGGGCGACACATGTGCAATACACACGCATTGTGTCGTGAGTCTGATCTGCTTGAGGTTTCTTCCTCAAATCATTGGAGGGAGTTTTTTGTTACCACTGTCGCCTGTGTGCTTGCGTTGCAACACCACACTCCTGGGGGCATTTAGACAAATTTCACATCCAGCTTGAAAGTGATCGTCTGCTCACTGTTTTCGTGCTAACTGCATGAATGGCCACACATTTTCTAAGTGCCAAGTGAGCTGTGTTGGATGTTCGTGTGTGTCACCTAGAATTTGGCCAACACCTGCCGCAAAAGGGATCAAATGCATGGGCTCTCACAGGGCACACTCTGTCTTTCTGCCGCTGGTGTGTGCGAATAATTGTAGCGACAGGTGTATAAGGTGTTGGAGGCAGCTCTGATTTTTCAGCAATGGCATGCAATTCCTCCTTCATGTTCTAGTTGGCTTCAATGGTGTTATGTGTGAAGGGGCCCTCAAGGATGTTATAATCACATAGGTGTTAATCCAACTTCCAGCATTCTGTCTTTTTCTGCCAGCTTATTCTCACGTACCCATTTCAACAAAACCATTTCACTCTTGTTTGTTCAATGCCACAGTGCTGTGCACCTTGTGCTTTGTTTTGAAAGGTAGCACTCTGATTGGCTGATTTCATAATACACCTACAAAACACCCAGAAATCATGAACAGGAAAACTAAACCCTTTGTGTTCCACGGCCATGTGTTCCACAGCCACACTGAGCTCAGTTGAGTCTGAGCACTTGGGCACACTTCCAATGGATGTGCATTTTGTGTTTTACATTGTGCACAACAGAACCTCATCATATAGTTTAATCATGAGGATGGAGAGAGCTGCTTAATATGTTGGTCCAAATTCTCCTATAAGTGTTTAGATCCAGTGACTTTGGAGGCCATATATCTTATGACTGACACCATCCTGATCAACTGTTCAGTGACCCTTCATGACCCTTCGTGTGGATGGGGTCATTCATTATTCTGGTTTTAACTTTATCACCTGTCTGGATTTCTTTACTTTGGCTTTTCTGGCGGATTTATTTATTCATCCTTTTTATTGTGTCTTTTATTTGTTTTGGCTCCACATTTTTTATGTTTGTTTTCTGGCTTTTGTTTCTTGTTTTAGGATTTAGCTGTGAATTTATACACAGATGTAAATCACTTTGGTTACAGCTGTTGTTTTAAATGTGCATCATGAATAAATTGGACTTGATTTGGATCTTTAAACACACTGAATTTCAGAATAGATAAGAATAATTTCAGAAGACATCATCTACTTTTTGTTTTGTTGGGGGGGGGGTCAATCTGATCAGGAACTCCCTAAATGAAGGAACATCTCCCTGTGACATTTTATGAAAACCATCATCTACTTTTTGAGTTAACAGGTACACAAATGATCACATAACCTCTGCTCCTCCTCAGCCGCAGGACACATACACGTAATAACCATTTTAACTTCATTCACTCACTCACTCATCTTCAACACTTACTCCAATTAAGGGTCACGGGTGGGGGGCCTGGAGCCTAAACAAGCAGTCATAGGACCTGAGGCAGGGTGCACCCTCAACAGGACACCAGTCAGTCACAGGGCCACATATAGACAAACAAACACATTCACACCCACACACACAGCGATGGACAATTTAAAGTTTCCAATCCACCTAATCTGCACGTCTTTGAATGTGGGAGGAAACCCGAACAAACTCCACACAGAAAGGCCCCAGGTGGGAATCAATCCCATGACCTTCTTGCTGTGGGGCAACAGTGCTAACCACTAATCCACCGTGCTGCCCCAATTTTAACCTTCAAGGTAATACAACAATAATAACAGTTCAAACCGAAGTTATCACCTAAATTGAAAAATTAAATCTATATAGATCGATAGATAATTTATCTAAGAACAATCTCTGGCAATGGAGGCATTTATAAGAACTGATAAGTGACGTTGGATCATTCAGTGTTTCTTGTGAGCATATTCCTCGCCCTCCTTCTCCTTACTGTGGTATTTGGACTAAAGGGTGAAAAATCTTTATGAGCTTCAGAGCTTCCGTCTCTATTGTTAGTTTTAAAGGAGGATACAGACGAAGCTGTAAAGAGAGTCAACAGGCCGCCATTTGTCAAGTTCAGTGTTAATGACAGTCCACAGACGTTCTACTTTACAGTTACAGCCATTTATTATTATTAGTAATAGTAGTAGTACTAGTAGTATATTACAATGACTGTTAATAATAATAATAATCTCCCCATCACCATCATTGAAGCTGATGAGGTTATGGTTATGGTTATAGTTATGGTTACGGTTTATGTTTTTATTATTGTCTGTCAGCCAGATATCTCAAAAACATGAACTAATTTCACTGAAACTTGGGTGAGAGTTGGATCTTGTTCCAAGAGGAGCTAATAAAATTTCTGTACTGATATGGATCAAAGGATAGATTTAATCATTGTTCACAGGCAAGTAACTAGTTACTCTGCTACTTCCACTGTTAACTTAAGTCACCCAGTCCTGATTACTTTGAATTTAAATTAGTCAGAATAAAAAGTCACTGGGTAACAGAATAAATGTGACTGAGTGACTTGGATTAACGATGGGATGTAAAGTATCAGTGTCTATAAAACTTCACCGGGTTAAATTTAATGCAAGTAGCAGTGACTCAGTACCTTTGTGTAAGTCAAAAGACTTTGATTTGACCCGATAATGCCTTTTGGCTTATGACATCATGAAGAAAATCTAATAAATTAGATAGCATCATAAAGGAAAATCAATGTTTTAACCTTGTGCTATTCTCAAAGAAAACCTAATATTCTGGTCCCATGACATCATAAAGGAAAAATATTATTCCACTTCCATAACAGCATATAGGAAACCCTATATTTTTTGCCTCACGAGATTGTGAAGGAGAACCAAATATGTTTGCTTACATCATAATGTCATGAATAAATTTCAATCTCTGGTATCAACTAAAAAAACAGACCAGAGACTCAGTACATAGATAATATAAACTGTTTGGTTTGTATGTAGATAAAAAGATGTATTTATCATCATGCTGAAATCTTCATTAATTGTAGAGATGGTTCTATACAATGCTGAGGTCAGCCTTCCGATTGTACACTGAAAAAAAAAATCTGTTGGATTTACTGGACACAAATTTGGGCATCGGTTCACATGATGAGAATGTGTCCAAATAACATAATTTTCTCATGTTGAGAAATGTGGCAGAAAAACATTTCCTTTTATGTGTAGCTTGATTGTACGATGGTGTTTTAGGGCCACATTTAATTTTTTTTTCTTTTTTAGACTTCGAGAATAAAGTCGTAATATTACAAGAATAAAGTTGTAATTTTATGAGAAAAAACTCTTAATATTACGAGAATAAACTCTTAATATTACGAGAATAAAGCCATAATTTTACAAGAATAAAGTCATAATACGAGGTCTGTGATGAAAAAAGCGGTCCTTTTTATTTTTTCAAAAAATAAATGGATTTGATTCATATGTTTTTACGTCAGACATGCTTGAACCCTCGTGCACATGCGTGAGTTTTTTCACGCGTGTCGGTGACGTCATTCGCCTGTGGGCAGGCCTTGAGTGAGGAGTGCTCCACCCCGCCCGTCGGAATCTCTTTGTCTGAATAGCCGCTGCGGACGGCGCGCGTTGCTTTATCAACATTTTTTCTGGACCTGTGAGGAATATCCGAGTGGAGACTATTCGAGAAATTAAGCTGGTTTTCGGTGAAAAGTTTAACGGCTGATGAGACATTATGGGGTGTTTCTGTCGCTGTAAGGACTTCCCACGGAGCAGGACGTCACGCAGTGTTTCCAGGCGCCGTCGTCGGCCTGTTTCGACCTGAAAACATCCTAATTTAAGGCTTAATTCACCCAGGATGTCGTGAGAGAACAGAGAAGATTCAGAAGAGGCCGGCATGAGGACTTTATGCGGACATTCCACTGTTTAAGGACATTTTTTAATGAAAGACATGCGCGCAAATTTGCCGAGTCGTTTCCGTGACGACTCGGCAAATCTGTGTGCGCCGCGACAGGAAAAACACCTCCGTGTTGAAAACCATTTGTAAAATTCAGGCAGCTTTCGATGGCTTTCAACAAGTGAGTAACTGAGAAATTGTTTAACAGCTTGGGCATGTTCCAACTTGCCCGTTAAGGTTTCCAACGGAGGTGTTTTTCCTGTCGCGACCCTCCGCGGTCGGGTCCGGCCCGACATGCGACTCTGCCCGCACGTTCTTTCATTACAAAATGTCCGTTAACAATGGAATGTCCGAATAAACTCCTCATGCCGACTTCTTCTGAAAGTTTTCTGTTCTCTGACGACTTACTGGGTCAACAGAGCCTGAAATGTGGAAGTTTTCAACTTGAAACGGCGAGACGCTGCCGCCTCGAAGCGCAGATCGCCGTCAGGCACCGTGGGCCGTCCTTAAAGCAACACTACCAGACCAAAATCTCTCATCAGCCGTTAAAATTTTTACCGAAAACCAGCTGAATTTATCGAATGGCGTCCACTCAGTTGTGCCTTACAGTTTTGAAAAAATTTTGATCAAACAAAGCAGCAGTCTCTGAGCCATTCCTAAACAATGAAAAAAACGATGAGAGGGTGGGCGACTCCTCACTCAAAGACTGCCCACAGGCGAATGACGTAACCGACAGGCGTGAAAAAACTCTCGCATGCCCACGAGGGTTCAAGCATGTCTGATGTAATCAGACGTGATTCAAATCCATATGGTTTTTGAAAAACATAATAAGGTCCGTTACTTTTATCACAGACCTCGTATTAAGAGAATAAAGACATAATTTTATGAAAGGAAAAACTGTGTGCTGTCAATGTTTCATTTCCGGAATCAAGCTTTTTCTCTCTCTCTCTCTCTCTCTCTCTGTTTTTCCTTGTAAAATTATGACTTTATTGTAATATTACGAGTTTTTCTGGTAATATTACGAGTTTTTTTCTTGTAATATTAAGACTTTATTCTCGAAGTCTTAAAATTATGACTTTATTCTCAAAGTCTTAAAAAAAATAAAAATAAAAAACTCAATGTGGCCCTAAAACAATGTCATATGATTGTGATTCCTCATTTGTAAATTGCTTTGGGTAAAGAATGTTTGCTCAATGAATTTAATGTATTAAAGCACAACCTGATATTTACTGACTGTCTGTCTGTCTGTCTGCTTAAAGTTCAGGATATCTCAAAAGAACACAAACCAAATTTCTATTTATATATATATATATATATATATATATATATATATATATATATATATATATATATATATATATATATATATATATATATATATATATATATATATATATATATATATATAATATCTTCCATTATTTTGAAATTATGAATGGGCACATCAATAAATGCGAGACGGCTTCTGGAGATGATTGTAATGACGTATAGTGCAGATGCAAACGTGTACGTGCAGCGTGCCCCCGTCTGTTTCGTCACTCACCGCAGTCAAAACAGCGTGACCAGCTCAGTAATGCTGGTGTGCGTGACAAACATCTCTATCAGACCAAACATCGTAAAGCGGTTAAAAGCAACCCGCACTGCCATGCCCAATAGATCACGTGATCTTCAAGGTCAAGGGCGGCTTTTGTCTCTGTCCAACCCGATCTCAACGACATTCTGTCTTGGTGATGCTCTTCCCTGCTGCCTGTTTGCTTGGTTGTTCATTAATTTGATTGTTAGTAGGATTCTTCTAAATACTTATTGATCTATGTAATAATAAGCAATTATAAATGTTATAATAAAATAATTTTTAAAATGTGATGATCTTCAGTACATATGAGCTAATTTTAACTTTCATACAGAAAGTTTTTCAGGGGCATAAAAAGGATATCTGGGGAGGGAGGCAGGGGCATGAAAAGTTGGGTTGATGTATAAGAATGCCATAATCTAAGAAACAGAAATAGGTTAGTGCACCATTGAGCTTTTACATGTTTGAATTTTTTTTTTTTTTTTTTGAGGGGGGGGGGGGGGGCATCAACACTCTAAGAAATGAAAGACAGAGGTTTTAAATGTAATTTAATACAATTATTTTCAATATACTTGCAATTGTTAATTTTAGGGATTTAAGTAATAATGTTTCATTTTATTTAATTAATTTTAACTACAATATTGTTTTGCACTTAACTGACAATGTTATGTGGAAAAGGTTACCTTAACTTTATCAATTAAATTCAACGATAAATTCAACAAAATTCAACATTATGCCATGGAGTGCCATACTGTTTGTATTTCTTCAGAACTGGTGTAAATAAAGTCCAAGACATAATCAGTGTCTTGAACATGTTCATGTATCCATCCCCTGACTTCCCTGAAGAAAACCGGATGTAAAAGTGATGGTTTACATGTGTTATACTAAAGGGTGCATTTACTTATTCACTCCATCATTTAGGCTTTCACATTTATAATTCTTTTAATTTGTGAAGATTACTTTTCACTGAGTTTAAAGAGCATCATTTTAGAAATTTAAATATACAAAGCCTGAATTTTTTGTTATATATATATAGTGCTGTAAAAAATCAGTGTACCCTTGAGCTATTACATGTTTGAACTTTTTAAGACATCGAAAAACATGTGTGTGTGTGTGTGTGTGTGCATGTATATATATATATATATATATATATATATATATATATATATATATATATATATATATATATATATATATATATATAAGGGAGTTTTTCCTTCCCACTGTCGCCAAGTGCTTGTTGTGATTTGGCGCTATATAAATTAAATTGATTTGATTTGATTTGATATATATATATATATATATATATATATATGTATGTGTGTGTGTGTGTGTGTGTGTGTGTGTGTGTGTGTGTGTGTGTGTGTGTGTGTGTGTGTGTGTGTGTGTGTGTGTGTGTGTGTGTGTATTTGGGTATTTGTTACCTCCTGTCCATTCACCAGTGTTTTCCTGTAATGTGATTCTTTTTGTTGATTGGTTCTGCCAGCAGTTTGGACAATTGACAAAAGTAAACATGGTTCCACAGTGCTGTCTAAACTCATTCATATTGTTATAATTCTTATTCTTTTTTAATTTTACAATGTTAAAGCAATTGAATTCATTATTTCAATTAATCCACTATATTTTAATAGAACTACGACCAGCATTGTGCTGTTTTAAGTGGATTAATGGTGCTGGCATCAGCCGCTACAGTAAACTAACCCAGCACCTGCAAAAGAGAAGAAATGCCCTGAAACCACAGGAAGCTGTAAAAATTAGCACTCTCATGTCTAATTTATAAAAACCTAAAGCTTTAAAACACCACATTTGATTGATGAATGCCACTTTTTAAAGGAATTCCAGCAAAAAAAAAAGCATAATTAAAAATATCATCTTCCCATGGCTAAATATTTGTCATCATTCTGCAGATCAACCTTTAATGTTCCAATGTGAATTCAAGCAGACTACCTTTGACATAGCTTTGTGATGTCATAAGACATATTCAAAAGAAATTTGTATTTTTGGTCATGTTAAAGAAAGAAACACAGAAATCTTTTGCATGACATCTGGATCCACTTTTCTCTGACCTATAAGGATGATCTTTGGATCGCTGGTTTGTCAAAGTCAGTCCATCTCTTTCTGACACAAAGACAACACTAAAAACATTACATTTGAATCACACCATATCACTTTTACTTCAGTTCATGATGTCGACTGATGTGCATATTCTTAATCTGCTGGATTTGTTCATTTTGTGCATTTTAAACTGTTAAATGTTTTGCTTGTTTTTTAACAGCTCACTCTTTGACTCAGTTGAAGGTTTAAAATTGTTTTTAAACGGCGATTAACTGCTGAAAATAAGGGATGTGATTAAATGACTTTATTAGGCGTTGCCCTGTAGTGTAATTACTGTTTAACAGGCATTATAAAGACATAAGACCATTTTATTTCTTTGCTATGACACTGAGGACAGACAACACAGACATCCACAGACAGAAAGACAGACAGACAAGGTTGAGTAGGATTACTTTGAAAGAATACATGTGGATTACATGTACGTATGTACATACATTTGGATTAGCCTACTTGTAATCTGATTACTTTTGGATTACATTTCAAAGTAATCCTACCCAACCTTGCAGACAGACTGGGTTACATCAAAGCAGAAAGAAACATGATCTATTTACACTGTAACCCTCCTATGAAAACACTTCCCAGAAGGCTTTTGGTTCTTTTATTTTGTCCATTTTTTTGTTGTTGGTTTATTCCGATTGTAACGCACAGCGCGTGCGCCTCAGTTCCACGAAGAGGTTTTTTTTTTTCCTCAGTTCATGTTCATTGTTTAGAACGCAAAAAAAAAAAAAAACGGGATACGCGCCACATTACGGGGCGTTACTCTTCACTTTGGCCACGAATTTCTTTTCTTTAACCCTCCGGTTCTGGAACCAGATGGTGATCTGCCTCTCGGACAGGTTGGTCACGGCTGAGATCTTCCTGCGCTTGTCCTTAGTGATGAATTTGTTGGCGGCGTACTCTTTCTCCAGCTCCTTCAACTGGACTTTGGTGTAGGGGATCCGCTTTTTCCGGCCTCGGCGGAACGGCGAACCGTCGTGCTGGTGCGCGACCACGTCTGTGGAAAGACAAAACACACAAACTGGACTGAAGGCGAGACATCTGGGGACATTTCTCAAACTTTTACGTACGGTGGGAAGAGTGATGACTTCGTGCGCTGTGCGTAAAGTCTGCGTGGAGCTGATTGGACATGTCCAACATGCACGAGCGCGCTAGAAACACTCACCACTAAACATTAGACGTCTTATGGATGTTCTATGGACCCTACAAACGCAATATAGACATGATCTGCATGTCAATAAGACGTCTAGTGGGTCCCTACCCCTGATGGCAGTATTTTACATCCGCATGACAGGCAGATAATGGATGACATTTGAATAGAATTGTGTTTATTTCAGCTCTAATAAATAAATCTCATATAGTTAACTTTTAAATCGCAAAAAAAATGTTCTTTTGTTTAGACAACGACAAGTGAGTGTTATGTTTGTAGCCCCAATTTAGACAGAAAACGTTCTATGACTAATTTTCTTTTGTAAATGTGAAATTCAAAAATCCCGTCCATCATTTTCTTGTCACTGCAAACCACAGTTCAAGAGTGAGAAGGATCACCGGAAATACAAAAAAATAATGTTATATTTCTTATTGTATTGAATTATACCTGAAAAAGAAGAAAACAAAACAATAGCATATGTTGTGAGACGTCAAAAGCACAATCTTTAAAGGAATTTAATTATCCAATGTTGTAGAAAAAAAGTCAATTTGCTTTTTAAATTTGTCTTGAAAAATAATTTAATTAAATTGTGATATGGAATATTCAACAGAATTAGGTCAGAAGGGTCATCAGCTTTGATTATCCACAGGTTCAATCCAAATCTATTTAAAGTTATCAGCGTCCATATTAATTACCTTCCCAACTTCTGTTAAAAAATGTGGATAAAACTACTTTTCTTCAATAACATTTTTTGAATATATATATATATATATATAATTAAACACTGTATAACTGAATGCACTATTTTATCTTTTAAATGATTTTTCAATGCAACATTAAAATATAAAATTCCTTGAAGAATCTGTTCTTTAAACGTGGTTTAGTGTCATCAAAACCAGTTGCCTTTATGTGACCAAACTGAACTGCAAACTGATGGCTTTGACTCAAAAACCTTTGTGGAAACCAACAGACTTGAAACATTTAACACAAAAATAAAATGTTTTGTCCGAGAACTACAAACTCTGCATTTGCTTTTTAAAATATGTAAATATTAATTAATTCATAAAGTCCTTCTGCACGTATCAAAATGCTGAGACAAATATGTCTGGATGAAAACATGCAGCCTCCTTCACTTTTTTTTTCGGTCAGTGACCTAAATAGTTTCAAACTTCTTCACATTAATTCACTCTGGTTTTCTGCATCCAAGTGCAATTTATGGTTTAGCATCTTGCTCAAGAAAAGTGGCATCTGACAGGTATTGAACCATCCACCTTCTGCATTGTGGACAACCATAAGCAACAAACCATCGTGGCCACACAATGAATCTATAACCATAAAGGGTTAAAAAAGATGAAAATGAATTTAGACAACACCATTTTAAATAGTTCACAGTTAAAAGCATATTTGTGTCATTACTTAAGGTGACTAAATTAATATGCAGAACAGAATTATTATTACTGCCAGCAGTAGTAGCAGTAACATCATATACTTAAATGAACTTCAAATATCACGTGATTACAAAAAATAAACTGAATTGTTTGAGCTAAATGAGTTGAACTGATTTCTTCAATCTGAGTTGAACACGTTTGAACTTTTTACATTCATAAACCAACTCGATGGACACGTGTTGCAGTGCGTTTTGATGTGTGCCAAAAGGAAAAAAAAATTAAATAATAAGAAAAAAGCTGTTAAATATGTTGCACGTGCCAGTATTCGGAAACTGTGTAAAATGTATTTATTTATTAAAATTTTTTTACCCGCCAGTGCGGACTTCCAGAGGTGTCCCGCCTGTCCCTGGTCCTTGGAGCAGTACATCTGTCCCCCCCAGCCGTTGGTCAGAGCCCAGGGCTGGTAGCTGTCCATGGGCAGCAGGGTGTCGTGGCGCGGTTCGGTGCCGAGCGTTTGGACCACGGACACGTCCAGGTAACTGGCCATGGACTGGTACGGGCTCGGGTAACCGTGGTAAAAAGCGAACTCTTTGGCCCGATGGTTCGGGTACTCGTCGGAGCTCACTGTTGTGTCCATGTACTGGGAGCTGAGCGCGGCTCCGGCCGCCTGCGTGCACGATTTGAGGGAGCCGCGGCTCATCCTGCACGGGTAGTAACCGTTACCGAAGTAGCCGTACGGTAAGGTGGCGGAGGAGCTCTGGTGCGCCCCCGGACACGGTCCGGTTGCGCACTGTTTCCCCGAAGCCGCGGTGGCGTCAGCGGAGCCTGAAGCGGACACGTCCACTGTGGAGTAGCCCGCCGAGGCGTGCACCAGCCCGGAAGCGTGGCCCCCCAGAGCCGCCGCAGCCGCAGAATGCGCCATGATGTTGCGGCACTGACTCGCAGCGGCGAAATTCCCGCTGCCCACCAACCCGTCCATGTTCTTGTTCAGCTCGTCCAGGTTGTTGTCATACACGAACATCAGCGTGTCCGCCGGCCAGCGAGGATTCAGGAGCAGGGAGGCGGTCATAGGCGCTCCTGGTCCCGGTCTGACCTCAGGTCGGCGCCGCTTCTTTCACACTCTGCGCTGAAGCTGCAACATCAGCTGACATATAGACTGGCGCAAGTGCGCATCAGGTTTTCCCCGCATGCACACGCACGCACACACACACACACCTCACTGTGTGCAGTCCCGCGCACTCACATGGCACGCGTTTAGTGACTGCGGCTCTTCTGGAGCAAAGACTCCCCGGTTCCGACCGGACATCCCGTTACATTTTAGAGCCGCAGATTTGACGCAACAGACCCCTCGGGACCAGAACAAGGACGGAGAGCGCGTGCCCATTGGACGAGACAGGTCACGTGATAAAACAGGAGGGGAAAAATAAGGCAAAGAGGTTCGTTGGTGACTGTCAGTCAAAGGAGAAAAATAAAATGAATTCTAAGAAAGGAGCTGCAGCACGAGAGGAGCAAGAACAGACTGAATCTGGAAAAAAAATGACGCAAACCTTTTGAAGTGAAACACTAACGGAGGAAACTTGATTTGTTTTG
Source organism: Thalassophryne amazonica (assembly GCF_902500255.1). Classification (NCBI taxonomy): domain Eukaryota; kingdom Metazoa; phylum Chordata; class Actinopteri; order Batrachoidiformes; family Batrachoididae; genus Thalassophryne; species Thalassophryne amazonica. Next base: position 73,574,108 of record NC_047118.1, read on the forward strand.
TATGTAGAGACAAGGTTCTGATCCTGATTGGTTTGTGGGAAACATTATTCAAAAACACAAGGATTCACTCGTGATAAATGATGCTCCAGCAAAAATGGATTTTTAATGTTGGATGGATGGATGGATGGATGGATGGATGGATGGATGGATGGATGGATGGATGGATGGATGGATGGATGGATGGATGGATGGATGGATGTCGGCCTTACAGCCAGAGGAAGGTCGATTTTAATGCTGACATTTTTTTAATGAATGAAAACTGAATTGAACCCAGATCAGTTATTGGCCATGTAAATTATTATTATTATTATTATTATTATTATTATTATTATTATTATTATTATTATTACTCCAACATGCATGTTGGTTTGTCCATCAGAGCCCCCAAAGCACGTCCCTCTGTCTACACCCAAACAGATATGAAACAGAAATATGGGGAAGAAAACTCAGAAGGTTGGTAAGATTGTTAAATGATCTTATCAGGAAGAACATGTTTATTGATCTGGATTCTGATTTAGATAATTGATTTCATAAAGAGGACAAGCGTAATAATTTCTTCTTGTAGTTTATACACACAAAAAAAGAATCATATTGATTATTATTTCAAAACCTATTTTGACATATCTCGTGACAGACAATTAGCAAATTAAATCTGATGTAGCTCCGGATTAGGATCCAGATAAACTTCCAGTCAAATATACAGGTGGGGGGAATAATTTACGTGTAGAATAATGTTAATCAAAAAGAACAGTTTAAGATGTTTTCAAAGAGAACAATAATAACAACAAAATTGTGATTCAAACAAACTTTTATCTTTTAGTGTAAATATATCAAGTTTCTTAAAATTTTGATTTTTTTCATATTTTTGGAGTCACTTAAAGATCTGGAATCTGGGAAAACTAATATGGGGAAAAACATTTATTTATTTATTTATTTATTTTTTGCCATAAAGGTTTTGTGAAATAAAAACAATAGCTTCAATAAACATCGCTGACAGATTTTTAAAAAGAAAATCTGCATTAAAGTTATTTTTCATTGTTATGGTTTTTATGTAGTTTCAGTTCCTCTTTGATCAACTAGCTGAAGGAAACATTTTTTTTTATTATTTATTTATTTTTATTTTTTTTTAGAAAAATGAATTTGTTTCAGAAACGTTTCATGAGACTTCAGAGTCACGTTATTTGTGTCATAATTTCACCACCTGTTTATGATTTTTGGATTAATGTGTGAAAGGCCACAAAGTGTCGCTTTTCTGATTTTGGAGATATTTTTAGGAGGAACTTTTACTGCTGTCCTCGCAGAACAACACAAACGCAATGCAGAAGTGAAGTTTGCGTTTTTTGCACCTGATGTGCACATTTTTGCAGCGTTTGGAGGCGTGCAAACAATTTTTGGTACTAGAACTGAAAGGATGTGTGATGGTTATGAACGTGACAGTTGGATCAGAGAGAAAACGTTTGATTATTAAACATTTTCAGACCAAACACTGACACCAAATGACACAGTTAAAACATTAACCGATAATAACGTTAACTGTCTTACAGATGATCTTGGAGCTGTTCAAGTATTGCTTAATAGAAATAACAGGTCCTTCAAAGACTAGATGATACGATTTTCAAATGAATGCATCCCATTCATTTTATTAGTTCTATTTTCTTGAACTTTATCTTTATTAAATGAACATTTATTCATGCACATCCCAGACACTGAAAGAAACATTGACTTTCTGAAGCTAAACCATCATAACAAAATATTTTTTATTTATTCATGCCGTCGAAACTAAATGAATAACACTTGATTCTTATGATTATGATGTAATGATTATTTGCAGCATCAAACTTCACATTAAAGGAAATTAAAATAAATAAAATAAATTGTAAATGATTTTATTACTAAACACACCAAACAGCCAGAAACAACTGTGAGGACAAAATTCTTAACTTTATATATTTATTTATTCATTTATTCATTATTATTATTATTATTATTATTATTATTATTATTATTATTATTATTATTATTATTATTATTATTATTATTATTATTATTTGCCCATTTTCATTCAGAAAAGTAATAGTTAGACTAAACACATCTAAGTAATTATAACTGTTCACAGAGTAGATTCCTTAGCCAAAACTTAAAAAAAAAGGTTTCAGATGTGTTTGTTTTACTACTGCTGAAAGTTACTAATGAAAAAGTAAAGAAAAATACAAAACAGTTTTTTAAAATAAGTCATTTGAAGAGGTTGATGAATTGTTTACATGAATAATATTGTAAATAAAATCATAAAGACCTATAAAAAGGATTGTCTGTTTAAAAGAATGTGCCTTTATATGTCTCCAAAATATCAGTTTCTATGTATTTATTTATTCATTTATAATTCATTTTTCTTTTAAAACTGTAGTAGTATGGATGAGTGACTCATCTGGACACTGTTGTTGCCAGGATACATGCAGCAAGACAAACTGAGATCATAACTCGTGTTGTCCAATACAAAAATAAAAGAGAATGTTAAAAGAACATGAACCAGCAACCTTTAAGTCACACGGTATCACCGCTGAGGCACCTGATATCATGAACATCATCCTGGATCCCAGTGGCCTTATCTGGCCCCCGGGCCACCACAGTGAGGCGCTTTCTGGGGAATGATGTGTTTTTAAATGTTTTATTTGTTTTAGCTTAAATCCAAGCGAGATTTAGTCCTCGTGGTAACCGGTTGGATCGACTTTTACAATTGTATTCAACAAAACGTGCGTTTGTTGCTTGAAAGAAAAAACAAAACTGGAATTCTCTGAGTTCAGGGAAACGCGTGTAGGCAGACTGTGCTGAGGGTCAGACAGGCCCCACGGAGGGGGTCAAGGTCAAGTTTTACACGGAATAAGAGGAGATTCAGAAATGCGCGTGACACAAGCTCAAGTTCAAGGCGAAGCGCTTTGACGCACGTTTCTGTGCGTGTGCGTGTGCGCATGCAAACAGGAGCGCTGCTTCAAAAAAAAAAAAAAGTTAAATGTTCATTTCTTGTCTCCTTATCTGATCACTTTAAAACTGTAAAACGGCCGATCCTTCTCACAACTTTACTGCGGAGTCCGTCAGTAATTAACCAAAAATAAAAATCGGTTTCAAACGGAAACTGAAACAGTTACAGCTCACATTAGTTTGATTTAGTAATAATAATAATAATAATAATAATAATAATAATAATTTCTCACTTTGTGTTAGATTTAATACTTATATAAATACAGATTTAGAGGGGAAAAAACCTCCAAGGAAGTCCGAGTTTTGTTTGTTTTTTTTTTTTTTTTTTTTTTTTTTTTTTTTAACATTGTGTTGACCAAAATTTTCCAATATTGTTCCAGAATTTCGCAACCCTTTTAAAGTCAATTTTGGAATCACCGGGGACCCATATTATAATAAACTGGTGGTCTTAATGCTGTTATTCTATACATTTAAATTATGATGGTGCAGTTTCGGGACCCAAAACGTATGCGTGCCTGTAATAATAAACGCAGTGATATTTTTACGACCCATAATGTAAGAAACATACGAGCCTCGTTCCCATTCGTTTCCATCTTGTGTTTACAAAGAAAAGAAAAGAAAAAAACTAAATGACATATTACTAGTACCCGTTTTGTACAACAAACTCACGTCTTACTTTCATAATTTAAACACGAGTTTGTGAAAAAATGTAAACACTAGATCATCAAATCTACAAGCTTTTAAGGCTACAACCAACCATTGTTTCTGTTACCGATTAGTTTTATTATTTCAAGTATAATTACTTAACATTTAATCTACAAAATAGGAGAAAATTGTTACAAAGATCAAAATTTTAGTGTTTTGAGGTGTAGTTTATCCATCAGTCAAAAACACAATAGATTTGTAATGAAAAACACAAAATTCTGTTTTTTTAAAAGCAAGAACCAGAAAAAGTTAGACTTTGTTCATTGAATTATAACATTTAAATGGTTATCTAATGTTCTGTTGACGAACAAATCTTCCATAACAATGGTTTTTCAAATTATAATTCAGTTGCGTTTTAAAGGTATTTGTGAGTTCACAAAAATTGTGATCGATTCCATATTTTATTTAATTTGAGAACTTTGAGTGATGCGTCTTACTCTGTGCTTCGTTTGTTGGTCTTTTACCTGAAGTGTTCTTAATTTTTAATTTTTAAATCGTGCTTTGCGCGTGCACCCCGACCCCTGGTGGAGACACGACGTTTCCTCCCAAAGCAGCAGCTTCTTGAAAATAAAGGAAATTAAATGAAAAGCGCATGTACATTGTAAATTTCTTGTTTTTTCGTTATTCCTTCTTTTTTGTTCAATGTCAAATGAGAAGCAGAACGAGAAATAAAAATATTACCATCACATATTGAAGATATTTTGGTCTTGATGGATACTTGAAGTTCTTGCTCAGTTTATATATATATATATATATATATATATATATATATATATATATATATATATATATTGGGGGGGGAGGTTCCCCCAAAATCTATTTTGACTTAAAGATGTAAAACACCTAAATTCATGTGTTTTTTTCGAGGAGAACAGTTGATATTTCTGAAAAAAATTTCATTCTTAAAAGGAAGCATTAACTCTGCATTAGAGGTTTGATTATTAATGTGTTTAAAATGTGTCCAAATTTCAGGTGGCTGCCATGTGCTTTTTACTAAGGAGTGGCACCACTCTACCATATAGGCCTGATTGGTGAGTTGCTGCAGAGATGATTGTACTTCTGGAACGTTCTCGTCTGTCCACAGAGGAATGCAGGAGCTCTGACAGAGTGACCATCAGGTTCTTGGTCACCTCCCTGATTAAGGCCCTTCTCCCCCGATCACTCAGTTTAGATGGGTGGCCAGCTCTAGGAAGAGTACTGGTGGATCCAAACTTCTTCCATTTTCGGATGATGGAGGCCACTGTGCTTGTTGGGACCTTCAAAGCAGCTGAAATATTTCTGTAATCTTCCCCAGATTTGTGCCTTGAGACAATCCTGTCTCAAAGGTCTACTGACAATTCCTTTGACTTCATGCTTGGTTTGTGCTCTGACATGTACTGTCAAGGACCTTATATGTAGACAGGTGTGTATCCTTCCAAATCATGTCCAGTCAGCTGAATTGATCCCATTTGGACTCCAATTGAGCTGTAGGAACATCTCAAGGATAAGTTGAAACAGGATGCACCTGAGCTCAATTTTGAGCTTTATGGCTAAGACTGTGAATACTTATGTACATGGGTTTTCTTAGTTTTTCATTTTTTTAATAAATTTGCAAAAATCTAAAAAAGAAAACCTTTTTTCACATTGTCATTATGGAGTATTGTGTGTAGAATTTTGAGGGAAAAAATGAATTTCATCCACTTTGGATTAAGGCTGTAACATAAGAAAATGTGGAAAAAGTGAAGTGCTGTGAATACTTTCTGGATGCACGGTATTGATGAGTCAGGAGCACGAAAAAAAAAAAAGTGAGACTGGGCTGATTTTTCTCACCCCTTAATAATGGGGTTCCCTCACTCGACCCCCTCCTTCATTGTATTTTTTTTTTGTATGAGGGAACTCAAGTGAGGAATATTTATTTATGGTTTTATTTATTTGCTTTTTTCGCAGTCCTGAAATTAGGACTAACAAAAACATTTTGGGAACTAAACCACACAGAATTATGACACTTTGTTTGTCAGCTTCAAACATTTAATCTTTTCTTTCCTTTCAGTCATTTGTAAATAGAAAAAAAAAATCTTGAATGGGGGAAAAAGGTGAAAATTAAGCTGCATTAACCGAACAGACAGCAACAGAGTCACAACACGCAGAGTGACAAGATCAATAGTGATTCATAAACTTACAAGAAGAATATTTAAAAGTTAGTTCAAATATACCAAGTTCTCCCATCAGAGGGCTCAGGGCTCTCCACGCGAAAGTCTGCCTGAAGAGTGCACGAGCATGGACAATGTGTATATCAGAAAGACAATTTCAATAAAAAGTTTAATTTTGTCATAAATTTAAAAAAACATACCACAAATAACTCACCTGATTGTATCCATTTTTTGTCCTTTTCTCATTCATCAACTGTATTCCATGTAATTTAATGTAATTTCAGGTGGACATTTAACCAACTTTCTACAAAGTGATGCTGATGCTTGGCCCCAGCCCCTCCGACGGCTGTATTTTTCAGGGTGGTTGAAATCTTGCTTGACAGTAACCTGGACATAAACTGTCACTTTTAAGTTGTTCATCATATGAACATAAGTAAATCACCTGTGGTGTTCCCTTTTGCTGTTTTCAGTTCAAACTGTTTCATTGCACCGTGGTGGTTCTGTCTGATGTCTTAAGCAACCCAATCTAAGATGAACATCAGCATGAATTTTCAGCCAGCTGCTTCAAAGATTTGGGAAATTTTAGCCCATATATTCAAAATTAAACAAATCAAACAACTGAAGCACCAGAATACTGCAATGCAAAATATTTCATTCATTTTAGGTTTCACGAAACAGTTTGAGCATCAAATCCCAACCAGGAAAACCTTTACATGTACTCCTGTTTAAACTGATTAATCAAACAGATACAGTCAATTAAAGGCTGGAAATACTGACTCTTCATCAACAGCTGATAGTTAGTTAACTAATCAGGTGATGGAGGAGGGTGCTGGAGCCTATCCCAGCAGCCACAGGGCACACGCTGGACAGGACGCCAGTCTATCACACGCCACACATACACATTCACACCCACCTATGGCAAATTTAAAGTTTCCAAGTCAGCTAACCTGCATGTCTTTGGATGTAGGAGGAAGCCGGAGCGCCCAAAAGGAACATGCAAACTCCCCACAGACTGTAAAAAAAAAAAAATAGTTGAGAATACTTCAAATTTGCAGGCAACAGTCCGCACTAAGACTTTTATGTTGTGCCGATGATGAAATATATGTTATAGTATATAGTTCATCATCGGCACAACATAAAAGTCTTAGTGCAGACTGTTGCCTGCAAATTTGAAGTATTCTCAAGTATTTTTTTTACAGTGTTATAGGTCCCAGGTGGGAAGTGATCCCATGACCTTCTTGCTGTGAGTCAACAGTGCCACTCAGCCACTGCACTACCTATGTGAGTCATAATAATAATAATAATAATAATAATATCACTATAAAAATTTTATCAAGGCAGTTCTACTCAAAAATGTAAGTTCAATTGCTGCATTTAAAATGTGAGTAAACTCAACTTTAAGATATGTTTTTTTTTTCACCTCACTTCATTTCAATTTCACTGAACTGACTCACAAAACTGAGTTTGTAAGATGTTTGAAATTTAGTTGAAACTTCATAAATCATTAAGTGGAATGTAAATTAAAGAAACAAGTTACTATGTTTTATTGAGTATATCCTGATTACAGTGTCATTTGATGCTATACAGAAAAAAGTCAATTGTTTCCATGTGAGCCACAGAAAATATTGAAATTTCATCAATTACTTGAGTGCTTTTTTTTCTTCACAACTAATCAGTCAGTACTATTAACCCTCTGGGGTCCGAGTGTATTTTTTGGACAGTTCACTCGCCTGGCATAAATGTTTTATTATTGCTGTTAACAGCTCTCCCTGCATCCCACAATCAAGTTTTATGTCTCTTTTTTTCAGGACAACCTGTGCTTTCAGAATATACATGTTTTGTTGTGTTTTATAAGTGTAATAAAGGTTTACAATCAAAAATAGGCAAGCAAAAAATAAAGCGAAAAATAATTTTCTGCACACATTTATTCAAAGCACAGAGCAAACTATAATAAACAACTGTTTTGACACTTTATAAAGGTAATTTGAGGTCTTGTGTGAAAGACTGTACAACAAAAATGTTGGGAAAGTGTAGTGACACGGACCCACAACAGGGGGCGTAAATGAACGGACAATGGATAAGCCAAAATATAACAATTTAATGTTGCAAACTGTACACAACGAAATACAGACAAATGCAGTTTGAGAATGATAATCAATTAAACGAAAAGTGACGTGTGGGCAGGCTCGAGGATAGAAGACGTCCATCCAGAGAAGAGCCGGGTCCCACACGGCTTCCACCGCCAACGGATCTGAAGAACACCGGAGCCGACAAGTCCTGAATCTCCAGGTGGCCACCGTCTCCAGCTGTCAGACCTGGTACTGCTGGCAGGAAGCAGAGACAGTTAATGGTGGGTGTGTGGATAAATAGGAACACGACAGCAGCTCCTGTTACCACTTATCTGGTTGGAGTGAGAGGCGAAGACGTCGGCACTCTCACTGACCGCCAACCCAGCTGACAGGGCACCACAGGACAACGGCTGCAAACAGATCACATGTAAGTCAACGTTTAGACACAGCAGAGAATATTACCTAGGTTAGTAGATGATATCTCGGCAGCGAGGTGGAGTTGCTGCCCGGCTTTTATGGTGATGTGGTGATGATGAGTGACAGCTGGTGCTGATGATGATTGACAGCTGTCACTCCCGGTTGCTCCGACGCCCTCTCGTGCCTGAAGCCTGCACTTCAGGCAGGGTGCCCTCTGGTGGTGGGCCAGCAGTACCTCCTCTTCAGCGGTACCCCAAACATACCTCAAATGGGCAGAGGCCAGTGGCAGATGAAATTTGGCTATTGTGAGCGTACTCGATCCAGGCCAGATGGTTGCTCCAGGCCGTCAGGTGCGCGGAGGTCACGCAGGGGAGAGCCTGCTCTAACTCCTGGTTGGTCCACTCTGCCTGTCCGTTCGTCTGGGGATGGTACCCGGACGAGAGGCTTACAGTGGCCCCCAGTTCCCTGCAGAAACTCCTCCAGACTTGCGAGGAGAACTGGGGACCACGGTCGGTGACAACATCAGATGGAATCCCATGCAGACGTACGACATGGTGGACTAGGAGGTCTGCTGTCTCCTGGGCCGTCGGGAGCTTCGGGAGGGCCACGATGTGGGCCGCCTTGGAGAACCAGTCCACTATCGTGAAGGTGGTGGTCATGCCCTGGGACAGCGGGAGGCCCGTGACGAAGTCCAGGCCAATGTGGGACCAGGGGCGGTGAGGCACAGGTAGCGGTTGAAGGAGTCCCTGTGCCCGTTGGTGGTCAGCTTTTCCCCTGGCGCAGGTTGTGCAGGCCTGGACATACACCTGGATGTCGGCTTCCATAGACGCCCACCAGAAGCGCTGTCGGACCACTGCCACGGTTCTTCGCACCCCTGGGTGACAGGAGAGCTTGGAACCGTGACAGAAGTCCAAGACCGCAGCTCTGGCCTCTGGTGGGACGTATAACTTGTTCTTTGGGCCAGTTCCCGGGTCTGGATTCGTGCCAGGGACTCCCGGACGGTCTTCTCCATGTCCCAGGTGAGGGTGGCCACGACAGTGGACTCGGGGATGATGGTTTCCGTGGGATCTGACAGCTCGGTTTTAACCTCCTCTTCGTGAACCCGATCTGACAAGGTGTCAGATCTTTGGTTCTTGGTCCCAGGGCGGTAGGTGATTTGAAAGTCAAAACGCCCAAAGAACAATGACCAGCGGGCTTGCCTGGGGTTCAGACGCTTGGCGTTCCGGATGTACTCCAGGTTCCGATGGTCAGTGAAAACCGTGAATGGAACCGCAGCTCCCTCCAACAGGTGTCTCCACTCCTCAAGAGCCTCTTTCACCGCAAGGAGTTCTCGATTGCCCACGTCATAGTTTCGCTCAGCCGGGGTCAACCTGCGGGAAAAATAGGCACGGGGTGGAGGACCTTGTCGGACTCCCTGCTCTGGGACAGCACGGCTCCAATCCCTGAGTCAGAGGCATCCACTTCAACTATAAACTGGCGGTTAGGATCGGGCTGCACCAGAACCGGTGCAGTAGAGAACCGGCGTTTCAACTCCCTAAACGCGGCTTCGCACCGATCCGACCAGGTGAACGGGACTTTGGAGGAGGTCAGGGCTGTCAAGGGACTGACCACCTGACTGTAATCCTTAATGAACCTCCTGTAGAAATTTGCAAAGCCGAGGAACTGTTGCAGCTTCCTACAGCTTGTTGGTTGGGGCCAGTCTCTCACCGCCGCAACCTTGGCCGGATCAGGGGCGACGGAGTTGGAGGAGATTATGAACCCCAGGAAGGACAAAGAACTATGGTAGAATTCGCACTTCTCGCCCTTCACAAACAGCCGGTTCTCCAACAACCGCTGCAGGACCTGACGTACATGCTGGACATGGGTCTCAGGATCCGGGGAGAAGATGAGTATATCGTCTAGATATATGAAGACAAACCAATGCAGGAAGTCCCGCAAGACGTCATTAACCAAAGCTTGGAACGTCGCGGGCGCATTGGTGAGGCCGAACGGCATGACCAGATACTCAAAGTGACCTAAGGGGGTGTTAAATGCCGTCTTCCACTTGTCTCCCTTCCGGATCCGAACCAGGTGGTACGCATTCCTAAGATCAAGTTTGGTGAAAATTTGGGCTCCATGCAGGGGCGTGAACACCGAATCCAACAGAGGTAACGGGCATCGGTTGCGAACCGTAATTTCGTTCAGCCCTCTGTAATCGATGCATGGATGGAGTCCGCCGTCCTTCTTGCCCACAAAAAAGAAACCTGCACCCATCGGGGAGGTGGAGTTCCGGATCAACCCGGCAGCTATCGAGTCCCGGATGTAGGTCTCGATTGATTCGCGTTCTGGACGTGAGAGGTTGTACAGCCTGCTGGACGGGTACTCAACGCCCGGGATCAAATCAATGGCCCAATCGTATGGCCGGTGCGGGGGGAGAGTGAGTGCCAGATCTTTGCTGAAGACGTCAGCAAGATCGTGGTACTCCTCAGGCACCGCCGTCAGATTGGGGGGGACTTTGACCTCCTCATTAGCTGTCACACCGGGTGGAACTGAGGATCCTAAACTTTCCTGGTGGCAGGTTTCGCTCCACTGCATCACAACCCCAGATGGCCAATCTATCCGGGGATTGTGCTTTACCATCCATGGAAATCCCAAAATCACTCGGGAGGTAGAAGGTGTTACATAAAACACAATCTCCTCCCTGTGATTCCCAGACCCAACCAATGTGACAGGCTGTGTCTGGTGTGTGATTAATGGGAGAAGGGTGCCATCTAGTGCCCCTACCTTCAATGGTGAAGGTAGGGCCACTAGACGGTGCCCAACTTCCTTTGCCCATCTGCTATCCAGCAGATTCCCTTCTGACTGCTAGGGCGTGAAGGGTTAGATCCCCACTCAGGATTGTGACTGGGATGCGTGCGGATTTATGGGGTTTCCCCACGTGAGTGTTATGACCCACCCTTAGCCCAGTCTCTAAGGGCAGGTGTTGTAGTTTAACCGCTTGGGGCAAGTCCTCTGTATGTGCTCACTCGAGCCACAGAAAAAACACTCCCCGCTGGCCAGCCTCCGTTGTCTGTTATCTGATTTAACTTTGGCCCTGCTCGTGTCCATAGCTTCGTCAGCAGGGGGAGCTGTTGCCACATGGAGCTCTCTGGCTGTGGATCGTGGGGACGGCGGCGCCCTTTCGGACCCGGAAGGAAGAGGGACGGCTCGTGCCCGGCCACGCCCTTCGCCCCGCTCCCGACGATGTTCTTCTAATCGGTTCTCTAACCGTATAACCAGGTCGACAAGCCTGTCAAAATCACGCGGTTCTTCCTTAGCCTCCTTCAGGACCGGAGACAGTCCGTTTATGAAGGCAGCGCGGAGTGCAACGTTATTCCAGCCGGACCTCGCTGCCGCGATACGGAAGTCGACTGCATACTCGGCTGCACTCCGATGCCCCTGTCTCATTGACAGCAGCACAATCGAAGCAGTCTCGCCTCTATTGGGGTGATCAAATGCTTAAACTCCCGCACAAACCCAGCATATGTTGTTAGGAGCCGCGAATTCTGCTCCCAGAGTGCCGTACCCAGGCGCGTGCCTCTCCTCAAAGCAGATTTATTACATAAGCCACCCGGCTTGCATCTGACGCGTACATGACGGGACGCTGTGAAAAGACGAGCGAACACTGCATTAAGAAGTCTGCACACGTCTCGACACAACCTCCGTACGGCTCCGGAGGGCTTATGTATGCTTCAGGGGACGGGGGGGGGGGGGGGGGGTTCGTTGAACGACCACTGGAATGTCTGTATTTGGCACTCGGTCAGCAGGAGGAGGCGCTGCAGCAGCGCCCTGTGTGTGCGCTTCCACCCGAGTGGTGAGAGCCTCCATCCTCTGATTGAGCATAATGTTCTGCTCGGTTACCAAGTCCAACCGAGCAGTGAAGGCGGTTAAGATTTGCTGCAGCTCACCTAACACGCCTCCTGCTGGCGCGTGTGCACCTAGCATTTCCATTGGTGGTTCATCCGATGGTTGACGCCCCTCGGGATCCATGACGTTGGCCGAGATATCCTGTTGGGAAAGTGTAGTGACACGGACCCACAACAGGGGGCGTAAATGAATGGACAATGGATAAGCCAAAATATAACAATTTAATGTTGCAAACTGTGCACAACGGAATACAGACAAATGCAGTTTGAGAATGATAATCAATTATACGAAAAGTGATGTGTGGGCAGGCTCAAGGATAGAAGACGTCCGTCCAGAGAAGAGCCGGGTCCCACACGGCTTCCACCGCCAACGGATCTGAAGAACACCGGAGCCGACAAGTCCTGAATCTCCAGGTGGCCACCGTCTCCAGCTGTCAGACCTGGTACTGCTGGCAGGAAGCAGAGACAGTTAATGGTGGGTGTCTGGATACACACACCCACCATGGTGATGATGATGTGGTGATGATGTGTGACAGCTGGTGCTGATGATGAGTGACAGCTGATACTCCCGGTTGCTCCGACGCCCTCTTGTGCCTGAAGCCCGCACTTCAGGCAGGGCGCCCTCTGGTGGTGGGCCAGCAGTACCTCCTCTTCAGCGGCCCACATAACAAAAAAGGTTCAAACAATAAACACAAATGCACATTTTGAACAATATATACAAAATGGTCTACGCGTTTTGTTGTCCATTAATATGGTAAACACTGCTTTACACAGAGAAATCAACAGAGTTATCCAGTAACATTCACATGCAAACTAGTGGAGCAATCCTGATAGTTACACACTTTGTTTGAGCATGTGAGATTGTCATCAGAGGCTCTCCGTCTGCTCCTGCTTTCACTGATCACTGTGCGTAATGGCGCAGGGCACACTGATGTACTAATGGTATGTACTCATTGGAGCACCCAGGGGGCTATTCAAACAGGCCAACTAGTAACATATCATTCCTGAAAATGATCTTTGGCTTTTCACGTGAGGTAAATCTGCCCTACAATTGGATTTTGGAAAAACATGTGACAGTGAATCAATTCCGATTGGACACTCACATTGCACACGTCATCATACAGCTTCTATGAGGAGCACAAAGATGGCCGATGGCTGGCTCGAAAGTCCGCGGAGTTAACTTTTCAGCAAAAAAAAAAAAAAAAAAAAAAGAGTAAGTTTCTATCTCATATCATTAAAAAGTTATGTATAATTTAGTAAAGCTTGGTCTTAGCTGTCGTATACTACGGCATCGGCCCCAGAGGGTTAAGCATCATTACAAATAAAATAAAAAAACATTTAGGACTTAAAAGAGGAATGCTGTCTCTAAACTTGCATAAACTTCTTTTTGGTAAGGTGGAGTTTGCAGCCACGTAGAAACGGCTGTAAAGGATTGAATTTTAGTCAGTGTGGCTGCAGTGAGGTCAGATGCGACTGATGTAATTAGCAAAGCAAGCACCACATATCTTATCTTTTCCAGACTGGATGAGGCCTGATGGATTCAGCCAGCAGAACTCTCTGATAATAACACGTATCTCACACACACACACACAAATATATACAGCGTTGGGAGGGTTACTTTAAAAATGTATTCCGATACAGTTACTAGTTACCTGTTGAAAAATGTAATCAGTAATGTAATCCAAGTACCATAATATTAAAGTAATGTAATTTGATTACTTTCAATTACTTCTGGATTACTCTAATATCAAATATTTTAATACAGACAAAAGAAACTAAATATAAATAGTCTTGACCACATAGTACAGTTTATTAAGCAAAAATAAAACTGTTTCTTTTACATGGCATCCTCTGTTTTACTTCACATTATGAATTAAGAGCACCACAATATTGTTTTAAACACACCCAGTGTTCACCTGCTAAATGTTCAACAAAAAATGCCAAACAAATGAAGGATAATGAAAACTCAGGCAGTGTGCGGATGAATTTGTAATTAAAAGTGGCTTGCAGAACAATACACAAAACAACAAAATTCTGCTACTTGTTCAGTAAACATAAAATTATCTTACTTTAGTCTTTCACATAGCATGTTTAACATATCAGTCCACTTATTGAACTTTCAAAATAAGAACAACAGCATAATGAAAACCATTAATTAAATCCTGTCAGTAAGGAGGCGTGGTCGCCATTTTAATTCCGGGCAAGTTAGTGATTTGCATGCATAGAAGTTCAAGAAACAGGTGGAATATGCTGGAAAGCCACAAACGGAGGAACAAGGGAGACAATATTTCCTTCCATAAGTAAGTGGTTTTGGTTCTTCTTGTCACTTTGTCTGTGATATTTGGATGATAAACAGCTGTATGTCTCCTGTTGTACCTGTGTCACCCGATGACACAGAACATTAACTCTTCACTTATGTCTAGTTGATATTTTCCACTGCTAGATCAATGTCTAGTTAAAATATTTGTTGTTAGTGATTAAAATTGTTCCACAAGACTGGGGATTTTTTTTTAAATTGGCACCTTAAAATAATGAGATTATAATGACCTGCGCTGTGCCACTCACCGTCACACCCACACATAGAGATGTGTACCCACACCACTGACTTCATGAATGAAACTCGGTCAATAAAGGATAATTGTGTAAAAATATAAATATATAAATGTATTATAATGGTTTTAGGAGCCGCGTTGAACAGCAGCAGCTGCAGCAGGACGCCTCAGCTCAGCAGCTTGAACAGCGCAGATCCATGTAGCTTTCAACACTAATATTTGGGAATTTGTGTGTGTCAGACTAAGTTTAATACTTTCCTGACATAATTTAATGTCATTTAATTGTACTGGCTCGATATCCAGTCAAAATGGCATGTTAACATATACACTCAACAAAAATATAAACGCAACACTTTTGGTTTTGCTCCCATTTTGTATGAGATGAACTCAAAGATCTAAAACTTTTTCCACATACACAATATCACCATTTCCCTCAAATATTGTTCACAAACCAGTCTAAATCTGTGATAGTGAGCACTTCTCCTTTGCTGAGATAATCCATCCCACCTCACAGGTGTGCCATATCAAGATGCTGATTAGACACCATGATTAGTGCACAGGTGTGCCTTAGACTGCCCACAATAAAAGGCCACTCTGAAAGGTGCAGTTTTGTTTTATTGGGGGGATACCAGTCAGTATCTGGTGTGACCACCATTTGCCTCATGCAGTGCAACACATCTCCTTTGCATAGAGTTGATCAGGTTGTCAATTGTGGCCTGTGGAATGTTGGTCCACTCCTCTTCAATGGCTGTGCGAAGTTGCTGGATATTGGCAGGAACTGGTACACGCTGTCGTATACGCCGGTCCAGAGCATCCCAAACATGCTCAATGGGTGACATGTCCGGTGAGTATGCCGGCCATGCAAGAACTGGGACATTTTCAGCTTCCAAGAATTGTGTACAGATCCTTGCAACATGGGGCCGTGCATTATCCTGCTGCAACATGAGGTGATGTTCTTGGATGTATGGCACAACAATGGGCCTCAGGATCTCGTCACGGTATCTCTGTGCATTCAAAATGCCATCAATAAAATGCACCTGTGTTCTTCGTCCATAACAGACGCCTGCCCATACCATAACCCCACCGCCACCATGGGCCACTCGATCCACAACATTGACATCAGAAAACCGCTCACCCACACAACGCCACACACGCTGTCTGCCATCTGCCCTGGACAGTGTGAACCGGGATTCATCCGTGAAGAGAACACCTCTCCAACGTGCCAAACGCCAGCGAATGTGAGCATTTGCCTACTCAGGTCAGTTACGACGACGAACTGGAGTCAGGTCGAGACCCCGATGAGGACGACGAGCATGCAGATGAGCATCCCTGAGACGGTTTCTGACAGTTTGTGCAGAAATTCTTTGGTTATGCAAACCGATTGTTTCAGCAGCTGTCCGAGTGGCTGGTCTCAGACGATCTTGGTGGTGAACATGCTGGATGTGGAGGTCCTGGGCTGGTGTGGTTACACGTGGTCTGCGATTGTGAGGCTGGTTGGATGTACTGCCAAATTCTCTGAAATGACTTTGGAGACGGCTTATGGTAGGGAAATAAACGTTCAATACACGAGCAACAGCTCTGGTTGACATTCTTGCTGTCAGCATGCCAACTGCACGCTCCCTCAAATCTTGCGACATCTGTGACATTGTGCTGTGTGATAAAACTGCACCTTTCAGAGTGGCCTTTTATTGTGGGCAGTCTAAGGCACACCTGTGCACTAATCATGGTGTCTAATCAGCATCTTGATATGGCACACCTGTGAGGTGGGATGGATTATCTCAGCAAAGGAGAAGTGCTCACTATCACAGATTTAATACCATGTGCCCCCTTTAACATCAGTGACCGCTAGGTGTCTTTTGTGGTCGTTGTGGACGAGGCTCACTGATGGTGAAGTTGCCACTGAATATGTCTTGGATTTTATTTACATCAATTATGAAGAAATACAAACAATATGGCACTCTATGGTTCTCAAAAACTGAGTGACTGTGCAAGAAGGAGAAGAGTGAGGAAAGCCACCAAGACAACCAGACAGCCCAAAGGAAGTTATAGGCTTTATGTGGCTGTGATTGGAGAAATTGTACACAGTGCATATTTTGCATTTTGCATCACCACTCTCAGGTTCATAGTGGAGTAGAGTGGAGAAGGATATTCTGTCACCAAAACAGATCAAATCCAGGCTTGCATCTCAGATGTACCTTCCAGCAATTTGTAGCTAAACTTTCAGGTCTTCTTTTTAAGAAAATCCTCCTCTATACCACTGCATCATGAAGCTGTACAACTGGGGATACAAAATGCAAAGCTGTTCATGAGCAAAAAAATAAAAAACTTTTGTGTTATCATTCATATTCTCTGAAATATGGCCAAAAAAACAAAACAAATTCTGCCAGGTTATGTAAAAGTTTGAGCATAAGTGTAAAGATATGTATTTTATTTATTTTTAAAAAGTGCCTGCCATTCCAGGAGTGGCTGACAAGCCCAGTCCTGAAATTGCAGTCTCTCCTGCACTTTGTACAGGTGAACAGTGATGCACACTGTGGCTGTTGTTATCTCACCTTCTTCCTGACTCTTTTGCAGCAAGGGCTGTATTTCTTCCTTCCTTTGCTTCCTGAATGCCTTTCTGGACAGCATGGTGCTGCTAGGCTAAATAACTGTTGGCACAGGTCTCCTAATCACCAGCACTGATGTTTGTCACTAGTGCACCAAACAACAGCAAATGTTGACACAAGTATCAAATTCAGCACAAATACCTTAGACATTACTCTTTTGAAAAAAGAAAAACAAAAAAAAAAACGATTAGCCACCGGAATTTTCTGTAGGCAGCCATGGAGGGGTCAGTTGAAGAATTACACAGGGGTCAAAATTAAAAGATGCTCTTATCATATTGAAAACTATATCACATTATTTTCTTGATGATAACTATTCCAAAAAGGTATAGTTTGGACTATCTGTGACTGAATGTTATGGGATAAAAATAGCATGAATGGTAACAAAGGTCAGTTTCAGTTTGTACAGGGGTCAAAAGTTAGGGCCCCTTCACACATAGTGCGAATTTTGTACGAAGTGCGCACTTAGTGCGCATAACGAAGGAATCGTGTGCAAATCATGTGAAATCGTCCCTGCCTCTAACGCCTCGTACACCTGTTGCTTCAACTAATTGTGCACACCAGCAGCTGAAAGACAAAGTGTGCGCTGTGTGAACCCATCGCACCATCTCATGGCAGGTGTCGGCCAAATTCCAGGTGACATGCATGAACATCTAACACCACTCGTTTGGCACTTAGAAAATGTGTGGCCAGTCGCACTCTTCACACGACAGCAGATTGCAGGCAACCACTGTCGTACTGCTGTGAAATTTGTCTAAGTTCCACACGAGTGTCGCTTTGATGTGTGCGCTGAGAACTGACAGGAGGTGTGGCTATGACAGAAGCAGCTATGGTTATCTGTCATTCTGGACATTCCAGCTCGACAACACCTACTGTGTTTGGACAGACATGGACTAACACCTGTCCACTGTGACGCGCGTGTCTGATTGCTGTACTTACGTGGATATAAATGAAAACATATATCACCGTGGCAACAAGCTGCAGAGAGCACGCATGTGCACGGAGCGGACAATGACAGCCTGCCAGGTTGAAACGGACCGTCAGATCAGAACACGCAGCGGGCGATCTGACTGTCACATTACCCACGTGAACTCTGTTCCACATGCTGTGCTGTGGTGCGCCGTGCATTAGACACGCGTGTCGGATAGAACACGCGAGCAGCCGACTGGACGCACCGGACCAGCAGTTGTGGACATCGGAGTACACTGCTTCTGAATTCATGTCATTTCATGACTGTATGTCTGTGACCATGGGTCATCTACAGAGAAACAGATGGATCATATTTGTATTGCTCGCTTGATAAATGTGATGCTTTTATATGGTATGGGATTTGAATTTTTAATTTTATTTTGTAATACTTCCATGTCCTTCCTGATATGTGGCAGATTCTCACAGCTTTCAAAGGACAGCTCCGTAGCTCAGTGGTAAAGTCTCTGACTGGCAATCAGAGTTTTTGGAAGGCGCCACTTCGCATCCTGTGGTTGGTATGTTTTTTTTTCTTTTTTTAATTCCACATGAGCGGCGTGATGTGGTCCCACAGGTACCAGCTGATTTTTATTTTTTATTTTTTATTCCACATAAGCGGCGCGATCATGTTGTGCACCTCGCACTGTTCCTGCTCGACAGACACCGTTGCATGCATGAACTCTTGCACTGGGTTCATGCATGCCTGCCCATCGGTGCAATGTTTCGTGGTGCGCAAATTTGAACAGTTTCGCCGTTTTCCATCAGACATTGACCAAACTTTGCATTATGTGTGAAGAGGCCCTTAAAGGTGCCCCAATTTTGGTAAAAAGTGATGCAACGTATTGGTTGAACTAATAGGATTAATAAATTGAATAGTTAACTGTGTTGAACATTTGGTCTCCAAAGACAAGGTCGACATCCATTGGATTCTATGACGTATGACATATGTTACCCTCTAACATGATAACTAAGCATGACAGATGGTGCAAGCTATTCCTTTTTAAAATGCTATTAACTCAACCAATAATTTGCATCATTTTTTACCAAAATTGGAGCAACTTTTTTGGCTGTTTTTACCCCATAACTCCATGGAATTCAGTCATAGATAGTCCAAACTATACCTTTTTGGAATTGGTATGATCAGACAAATAACGTGGTATAGTTTTCAACATACTCCTGGCTGCCTATCTGGTTGTTAAGTGTTATTTAACACATCATGTGATTTTCAACTTCCGGGTCCAAACAAAAAAAGGTACGCTGTCATTAACAATGAGAACTGCGCTGAGATGCTCTGATCAGGCTTAAACTGTTGCACACAGACAACAGCATTAACATTGCAACATAAAACTCTTTGTAAATTGTGCCTAAAACTCTCCTGGATATATTAACTGGGTTTTTAGATGTTGTTATTGCGTTTGTTTTATGTAAAAATGCCAGAAGCAAAGGAAAAGGCATATTGCGAGCTGTACAAGAAGTTGAATATTAAGGACTTGTACCAATTGGTCAGACAAAGGGACAGAGTCAGACAAAGGGACACCCTAACCTGCTGCACAAAGGATGTGCAGCAGCTCAGGGTGGTAAAAGATGCACATGGTAATGTGCTGACAAGTGAGGAGTGTGTGCTGAGAAGGTGGAGGGAATATTTTGAAGAGCTGATGAATAAAGAAAATGAGCAAGAGAAAAGGCTGGATGATGTGGTGAGAGTAAATCAGGAAGTACAAGAGATTAGTAAGGAAGAAGTGAGGGCTGCTATGAAGAGGATGAAGAGTGGAAAGGCAGTTGGTTCAGATGATATTCCAGTGAGGTCATGGAAATGTCTAGGAGAGATGGCAGTAGAGTTTCTAACCAGATTGTTTAATAAACTCTTGGAAAGTGAGAGGATGCCTGAGGAGTGGAGATGAAGTGTGCTGGTTCCTATTTTCAAGAACAAGGGTGATGTGCAGAGCTGCAGTAACTACAGAGGCATAAAGTTGATCAGCCACAGCATGAAGTTATGGGAAAGAGTAGTAGAAGGTAGGGTTAGAAAACAGGTGAAGACCTGTGAGCAGCAATATGGTTTTATGCTGAGAAAGAGCACTACAGATGCAATGTTTGTTCTGAGAATACTGTTGGAGAAGTACAGAGAAGGCCAGAAAGAGTTACATTGTGTGTTTGTGGACTTAGAAAAAGCTTATGATAGGGTGCCAAGAGAAGAGCTGTGGTATTGTATGAGGAAGTCTGGAGTGGCAGAGAAGTATGTTAGGGTAGTGCAGGACATGTACAAGAATAGTGTGACAGCGGTGAGATGCGCAGTCGGAATGACAGACTCATTCAAGGTGGATGTGGGATTACACCAAGGATCAGCTCTGAGTCCTTTCTTGTTTGCAGTGGTGATGGACAGGTTGACAGATGAGATCAGACAGGAGTCCCCATGGACTATGATGTTTGCAGATGACATTGTGATCTGTAGTGAGAATACAGAGCAAGCTGAGTCTAGTCTGGAGAGGTGGAGATATGCTTTGGAGAGAAGGGGAATGAAAGTCAGTAGAAGCAAGACTGAGTACATGTGTGTGAATGGGAGGGAGCCCAGTGGAATAGTGCAGTTACAAGGAGTAGAAATGGTGAAAGTAGGTGAATTTAAATATTTGGGGTCAACTGTTCAAAGTAATGGAGAGTGTGGTAGAGAGGTGAAGAAGAGAGTGCAGGCAGGGTGGAGTGGGTGGAGAAAGGTGGCAGGAATGATTTGTGACCGAAGAATATCAGCAAGAGTGAAGAGGAAAGTTTACAAGACAGTAGTGAGATCAGCTATTTTGTACGGCTTAGAGATGGTGGCACTAACAAAAAGACAGGAGGCAGAGCTGGAGGTGGCAGAGCTGAAGATGTTGAGATTCTCTTTGGGAGTGACAAGATTAGGAATGAACATACCAGAGGGACAGCTCAAGTGGGACGGTTTGGAGACAAAGTCAGAGAGGCAAGATTGAGATTGTTTGGACATGTGCAGAGGAGGGACCCAGGGTATATAGAGAGAAGGATGCTGTGGATGGAGCCACTAGCAGGAGGAGAAGAGGGAGGCCAAAGAGAAGGTTTATGGATGTGCTGATAGACGACATGCAGGTGGTTGGTGTGACAGAGGAAGATACAAAGGACAGGGTAGATGGAAACAATTGATCTGATGTGGCGACCCCTAACAGGAACAGCCGAAAGACAAAGAAGAAGCCAGAAGCTCAGGTTTTTTCTCTGTTATTTTCAATGGGAGCTGCTGTGAGCTGTGATCGCTTCCTTTTCATGTCGTTCAGGGGGAAAGTGAAGTTGGCTCTTTAACGTCCTGTTTATTGTCCTTTACAAGACTGTTTGTCCTCTTTGTTCCAGTGTAATATATATAAGATGTCTGAAATTTGGTATGCATTCATTAAATTCCACACAGGTTAAACATAGCAGACACTGATTATTTGGAATATTTGTTTTAGCAAGTTTTCAGGGTCTCATGGATGCAGTCTCTTATTAACGTGATGGAAAACATAAAAAATTACATTTTAGTAGTAGTAGTAGTTCCACTATAATTGCCGACATTGTTTTGTTTGGACCTGGAAACAGATTTGTCACGTGGTGTGTTGCGTCAGAGTGTCGTGGCTCGTCTTTAGTCTTCTCAGGATGTCGTCTTTTAGATAACACAAACTAATTGCAAGTGATATGCTAGAAAAGGACACAACACTTTAGAATAATTCAGCCTTAAGCAAGATAAAATGCACAGAGTTTTTAAGTTTATTTAAGCCTTCGACACAGAGCTTAGACAAACTGAGTCCTCTAGAGAGACTGAATATGACAACCGCGCTCGTCTATTTATTGGAGACCCGCGGGCATCGCTCCTCCTTCAACTTTTTTATTTATTTCATTCCCAAGACATGGTTTTCTATTGGAAGCGTCCTCTAGTGAACCCTAAGCAGGTGTTAGGCCATTATTTCAATGTGACAAACGCTCCCATTAAAACGTGAAGGATTTACAACTGATTTTTTTAAAAGACCTTCAGCCACAGGTGCAGCTGGCCTGAGGCCCCCCCCCGCACGTGGCCTCAGCCACACGTGCAGCTGGCCTGAGGCCCCTGCACGTGGCCTGCGGGAAAGCACCTAAAAGGCCTTGGAAAGCCCCTGACAGACTGAATGACTAATAGAGCCCTTTTTTTGGGTTGAACACCTGCTAGTTCAACCAGAGGACATACAGTTCGGATCAGGACACTTGATAGTTCATCACAGTTCAAATATGGACCTAAAAATTCTTCTACAGTCCCTCCTCTGGGACTCGAAAGAGTCCCATTACTTCAACTATACTCTTGGGTTGTTTACTGACAAGACATCTTCATTTGTGCATTGCAATAATAAAAAAGAAAAACACATCACTCGACTTACTGATAACTCTGGTTCGGATATGAATATCAGTGATACTTCACACGGTAAATATATTGAAGTGCAGGTGAACCTACATACTAAGGCACAAGGTGATCAATTAGCTGGATTATATCAACACAAGGTGACATTCAAACATTGAGTTTTGGTATAATTTAAGGCACTTAAAATGGCCACATAAAACAAGTTACATCAACCTCTTAATCATGGCAAAGTAAAGGCTTCACATTGACATCAGTGCAACCAGTCATCTTCTGGCATCTATTGACTCACTCAACCAGAGGCTCCAACCCATTATACTTGGTTCTACATATTATTTTGTTAAAGCGTCACACATTTATTATTTAAATGCATCAAATAACCCCTACGTTACCACTATTTAGTCAACCAATCAAGAAATTATTCTAAGGTTAGTGCAGCTATGTCTAGTTAAATGATAAACACAATAAATGGTTTCCCTTCATGTCCGTCCTTAAGTCATTTGCCTTAGTCAATCATATAATGGTTTTCATTATAGGCCATTTCTCAACATTCTTCACTTTGTTTTTCTTCTTTTTCAGCTTGTTTTCTAATGCCCTTTTTGGCCAGACGCCAAATTTAGGCGATGCATGTCTCTTGAGGCATGCTATAATTTAAGAAAAAGGGGTCCCTATGGTGCATCTTTACTACTAAATCTACAAACACGCCGTGTAAGGGTCCCCTTTTTATAACTTTGCAATGTGATATCTATGTGTATGCATTTAGCTTTATCTGTGTTACGCAGATGATGGTAAGGACAGACATTTACCCAACCTTCGTTACTAACATATATCCTTCTTTGTTTTTTTTTTGTTTTTTTTTATTTACACTCAGATTTCTGAAACCAGTCCGTAATTCAAACTCAAGAACCAAGGTCATCGTCCGTGTTCAGTGCCATTACGTCAGTCCGCGCTCCTCAGCATTTACTCAGCGTCTGAAGTTTTGGGAGAAGTTGGGGAATATGGGGAGGTTGGCCTTTCAGGGGTAGTGGGGGAAGGATCAGGAATTCTGGCTTTCAGACAGTCGTGCAGTTCTCTGATGGATCTTTCCAGCTCCTTGTGCTGCTTGGCCAGGTTGTACAGGGCCCCCAGAGAATTCTTGCCCACATTCAGGGTGGTGGTGGCCAGCCCTAGCTGTTCCCTTTCCATATGCTCCATCATGCTGGCTAGCATGTCCATACTAGACTGAAGACCACACAATTGAGTATGGAGGCCCTCCTGAGCACAAGAGATGTTGGCATTGTCACGGTGTATCCTGAACAGGTATGCAGCTGTCTGACTTAGTTGTGGCATGATTTCCTCAAATAGCTCATGGGGAATGTGATTTGTGAGGGGCAGGAGCTGCTCCAAGGTTTTTGGAACAGACTCTTGTGGAAGACGAAGCTCTCGAACCAAGATTGCCATGTCCAGTGGGGTGACCATGGACCAGATTAAGGTTGTGCAGTCCAGGGGACAGGAAGTACAAGGGGGAAGGCATTTCGTGTGTGGGGGGAGTATTGTTGATGTCGCACAGGCAAGTGGTTGGGACACTCTGGGCATTTAGTAGCCTGTACAAAGCTCCCCTCTGTCCTGGTGGGTGAGTTCGACTAAGGTCCACCCTGCTGATCCTCCTCCAGAGGCACTGGGCTGATCAGAATATCTCTCCTGCCTTGGGGGTGGAAAGCTGGGGACAGGTCCTAGCAGTGAATTGGGTCTAGGATGCACTCGGGCGGTTGCTGCATATGGCCGACCTTGGCTGCCTCCCCTGGAGGGTATCGTTGCCACTGGCACATGTGACTGTCTTCATGGCATCTGCGGAAGGGGTGTGTTCCTGAGTCCAAAGGGTCCTTCAGGTGATGGTGGAGTCCTTGGGCCGACTCTTGCTGCAGGCAGATTCTGTGAAGCCGTCATCGCCAGGTGCTGGAACGATGAAGATCCTTCTGTTGCCAACTGGTTTAGCTGCTGGATGGATGGCGGCTGTGGCGACCAATCGTGTCTCGACCATCCCTCCTGTATATCCTCTTCTCCAAACAGTTCTGAGAGTCCAATCAGACTTGATAGAGGCAGATCAGGCATAGGTCCCTGATCAGGGGAGTCTGGTCTCTCAGCCATACTCCTGTGTCCTAGTAATATACATATACGTTCATTATTACAGCTCCATGTCATTCTTTCAGATATTGTCTATCCTATCCCTCATTTTTGTGGGTGCATGTGTGTGAATGTAAATGTGCGTGCATGTCTTCTTCCTCGTCTACAATATCACCAAGCACGGTCCATCCCAGTCCTCCCTATCTGGGGTATACGCCACAATATTAGGGAGCTGGGGGCTGTCGGGGAGGATAATTGGTATTTCATCCATTTCCATATATTCTGGTTCTCTGTCTGTTTCGTTTGTGCTTTCTTCCAGGGCTCGGATGGCTAACAGTGGGAGCTGTCCTACTGTGGATGAAATCAATTTATTGACCAGAAATTTTATCAAGGGAATACCACAACATATTACCAGCAAGACCGCCACCCCTGTTAGTGCCAAGATTACACCTATCTGGTATAACCAGTCTTTCCATGATATCCACCCTCTCCTTAGAGTCCCAAACAGTGAAAACAGTGGGCCAATATTCATTCCATTCCCTACAATGTATCCAGAATCGTCAGTTTCATTTCTCCCTCCTATGGAGTTACTTAACAGTTCCTGTTGCATCTCTTCAAGTGTGATTAAGAGCTCTGTCAAATTTCCGTCTTCCCCTGTACGCATGGGAATAGCTGTGCAACATTCGGTGGCTTTGATCATAATACAAACTCCTTGTTCATCAGCCATGATCATCTCGATAGCTAATCTATTTTGCATTGTCATTAGCGAGGTGGCGTGCAGTTGTTCGGTTAAGGCTCCTACTGCTGCCAATGTCCAGTTCAGGTATCTTTGCTGATTATACCACAAGTAATTAATCCACTGCACCTCCTGGAACCTAGAACGGATTTTTGGAGTAACCCCGAACAGAGCCAATGCCCATCCCCATTTATCCGCATCTTCATCTGCTTTAACTCTGCTACTGTCTATGGCTTCTAACTGTCGGGGTATCCCTTCTGGTATCCCGTTTCTTACTGTGATGTTGTAGTCTGTTTTAAACGTCATTATTCCTCTTTTCTTATGAAGTTTCTGTGGCATGGGTTGTATTGAATTTGGCATTTCAATTACTGTTATAGCTCCTGTGAGCATCACAGGAGCACAAAGGCCTTTCCAATTAGGGGACAGCGATGACAGGAGTTTCCTTCTTTGTCCGCATATCCAAAAGATGTCAGCTAAGGGTACCGTTCCCTTAGCTAAATTTGGAGTAGATACCCATGAAGCATGGGTGAGATTCAGTCCAATTACAGACCCCCCTGTGGCCGGTACTATTTGTTCACACTGTATGCCTGCTGCTGGCAGGGTGTGACAGACGGTAATGTTCCATGCTGTTTTGGCCGGTTTGTATTCTTGCTGCTTTTGCATACACTGTATGTGGTGTTTTGACTGGGTCGTCCCTACCTGCCAATCGCTTATGTATTGTGCTACTAAGCCTTTAGCTATACAGAATGGGTGTATCATCCCTTTCTCTATTTTAATCATAGGTGGAACGGTTCCTTCTGTACTTAGGGGCACTGGACAAAGTTTACTGTCGGCAGCATATTTTTCATCACCTACTGCCATTTTCATAACACATTGTGTATAGCATTCTGCTTGGTCTGAGTTATGTTGGGGACTCCTATAACAGTTGTTGATATCAGGTAGGGGTTTAGCCTGAGGTATCACACCTTTCCGGTGACAGGCTATGCAAGGCTTTTCACTGATCTGCCTAGCCGAAAATTTCAACCATTGGTAAAATAGATTTGTCTTCAACCCTTGTGTACGGGCTAGGTCTGTACTGGGATCCCATCTCCCTAAGTGACTGCTTGTTTCTAGGCTTCTAATTGTCCTCTTTTTCCTTGGTTTGATTTTTACCCATTTTGTGGCTTCATGTACTGTAACAGTTACGTCTTGCTTGGTTTCCCTGCATCCTCTTTTATCACAAATTACCTCTATGTTGAGTGTTCCCTCCTCTTCACATTTGATGCTAATGGCTTCGCCTAATATGTAATCCCCCAGCTTTCCCTGTATTCCTATGTTCTTGTAGGCTTTTGATTTAATGTATACCAAATTATATGTTTTTCCTGTGTTTAGAATGCCTTGTTTAGCTGCTATTGCGGCCATGGCCACGGCACAGTCCGTTGTATGTTTTGGATGTCTATTTTCTCCCATACTGACCACCAGTAGTATTGTCAATCCCTTGAATAATTCCTTAATCATTGTTCTGGTGACTGTTGAGATGTGCTACTAGATGTGCTACTGAGTGAGCCGTCACTAGATGAGCTGTCGCTAGGGATGTGTGGTGTATCTGTGCTTTGTCTGGGTTGTACTTCCTGTGGTTCTTCTGTCGGTAAATCTACTGAGTTGCTGTCCGAGTCTGATGTCTCCTGTGGCCTGTCTATCTGTCGGTCTGTATTTCTGTCTGTCTGTTGGCCTGCGTCTCCAGTTGTTTCTGAGTCTGCATCTGAGTCTGTCACTGCTCTATCTGGCAGGGATCCACTACTCTCTGAAGCTGTGCGTCGTCTTTGTTCAATCAGTCTCTGTGAGCGCCTTGGCCGGTGTTCACCTGGCTGCAGGGAGGCGTGGCCTTCCCTCGGTGCTTCTTCTGGCTGCAGGGAGGCGTGGCCGTCCCTCGGTGCTGCTGTAGGGTCTCTGGCTTCTCCTGCTTCCCCCCTTGGCCCGGCGGCTCTGCCAAGACGAGCTTGCCGAGGCCGCAGGGGCGCTGGGCCACCAACCCTACAGCAGTGGTTTAAATGAAACCAAGTGTCCTTACCGTCTACTTTGACTGCTGTACGTGAGGCAAGAATAACTTTAAAAGGACCTTCTCTGCGGGGCCTGTCCCACTTCTTTTTGAACACCTTGACGTAAACCAGATCACCAGGCTGGATGCTCTGATTTTCAAGTGGAATCTCTGCTTCTCTGTCTTCTGTAGCACCTTTGACCTGCAAAAAGATAGTTTTGTGTATTTGGGTTAACTGTCTCAGATAATTATGCCATTCGTCTTGTAGCTGCTCCAGCGATGGTCCTTCGTAGGGTCCTCTCAGGTATGGAATAGGCATCGGCCGACCTGTAAGAGCTTCAAATGGTGTCAAATGGGTTAGTCGGTTAGTTTGTGAGCGCATTGACAATAAAGCAAGCGGCAACGCATCCAGCCAGGTTAGTTTGCCATTGCTGTCTGCTATGATTTTTGCTAGTTTGTTCTTTAAAATGCCATTAGCCCGTTCCACCGCCCCATTTGATTGAGGGTGATAAACACACCCAAACTTCTGTTTGATACCCAATTGTTTGAATGTTTCTTGTGTAACCTTGGCTACAAAAGCCCTACCGTTGTCAGATGAGATAGTATCTGGAATGCCAAATCTTGGAAAGACATCTCAGCACAAGAATTTGGCTACCGTTTTATGGTCTTGATTTGCAGAGGCTACTGCCTCAATCCATCGGCTGAATCTGCATATCACTACCAAAACATATCTCATTCGTTTAACTCGATTTTCAGCTCCCATGTCTATGAAATCCATCATAAGATGTCTGAATGGCCCATCAGGGACCGGAATGTGGGCTAAAGGGGCTGTGAATGATTTCCGGACATTGTACTGTGCACATACCTCACACTCATTCAACAAACGGTCCACTGTAGCTGCCATATATGGTGACCACCAGACAGCTTTTAGTTTGTTCATAATTTGGACTCGCGAACAATGATCGGGTCCGTGGGCCCAAATGATTGCATGTCGTAATAAATTGGTGGGTAACACAAAATGTCCATGACTACTGCGCCACAGCTTGTCCGCTGGCCCCTGACTACGTGTCTCAATAGCGCCTCGTTTAACCCACATTCGTTTTTCTTCTCCACTGGCCCTACTTTGAGCCACTATCAGTGCGTCAAGTGAAACCAGTGGGGCACAATCTTGGATGGTTAGCAGGGGAAACATATTTTCTCCTTGTGCTCCTTTGCGAGCTGCGTCATCTGCTAGGTTGTTACCTTGAGCTATGATGTTATTATTCTTTTGATGACCTGCACATTTAATGATGGCTACCTCAGACGGTAATTGGAGAGCTTGTAACAGTTGGGAAATCGCTTCTCCATGAGTGACAGGGGTGCCATCTGCTCTCAGGAATCCCCTTTGTTTCCAAATGTTTGCATGTACATGACATACGCCATAAGCGTAGGCTGAGTCTGTGTAGATATTAACATGTTGATCTTTAGCTATCTGGCAAGCCATAGTTAAGGCTTTGATTTCTGCCAGTTGGGCTGAACAAGGCTGATCAATTCCTTGGGACTCCAGTAATTCAAAGGTCTCGCCATCCGTGTTTAGTTTAACAATCCCCATACCCGCATGCAATCCCGCAGCATCCCGAAAGCATGAGCCATCCACGAACAGGGTTAGATCTGCATCTATGGCATGATTATACAAATGTTCTCTGGCTCTCAAAAATTTCTCTGTCTCTGCCACACAGTTATGTGGAGTACCATCTAACGGTGTGGTCAATTTGGTGGCGGGATTCACCGTGTGACAACGTTGTATTATTTCTGGAGCGGACAACACAACTTCATATCCAGTGCGTCTAGCTTGTGTTAAGACAAAACGTTGACTGGTTAGCAGGGCATGTAACTGATGCGACGTGTACAACGTTACTGCATGTCCCATGATTATGGATGATGCTTTTTGAAATGCAAAGGCAGCTGCTGCTAGACCCTGATAGCATGGTGGCAATCCTGTTTCAATGTTGTCAAGCTTTGTACTATAATAGGCCAATGGTTGTTTTCCTTCATTTGTTTCCTGCATTAGTACAGCACAAGCATATCCAGTTTTTTCAGTAACATACAAATGGAAAGGTTTCCCATAATCTGGGTTACCTAACGCGGGAGCAGATTGCATGTCTGTTTTTAGGGCCTCAAAAGCTCCCGTTGCCTGATCTGTCCAGACGAGGAGAGCTGCATTGCTTGTTTGCCCCACTGCTCTAATCATGGCACGCAAAGGTGCAGTTTTTATAGCATAATCACAAATCCACGGCCGACTGTACCCTGCCATCCCAAGGAATGAAAGCATCTGTCCCACTGTTTGGGGTTTGGGAGCCTTGATTATAGCCTCCACTTGGCTTGGGGCTATACATCGCGTGGTCCCACACAACTGTCTTCCCAAGTATTCTACTTGTTGTTTGCAGAACTGCAATTTGTCCTTACTTACTTTATGACCTCCATCTGCCAATGGATGCAATACCATTAATGAATCTTTTTCACACTGTTCTTGAGTCTCTGATGCAATAAGGAGATCATCCATATATTGCACCAATGTACTGGGTATATCAAGGTGTTGTAAATCTTCAGCCAGGACTTTGTTAAAGATGGCTGGGGACAGGTTCAGTCCCTGAGGTAGCCGTGTATACGTTAGCTGTTGTCCCAGAAATGTGAATGCAAACAAATGTTGTGAGTCTGGGTGCACAGGCACACTGAAATAGGCTGAACACAGATCGATTACTGTGTACCATTTTGCTCCAGCAGGGATGCTTGATAGTATAGTATGCGGATCAGGTACTATAGGTGCATCCATTTCTATTATTGCATTGATAGGACGCAGATCATGTACCAGCCGATACTCTTTGGTATTGTTTTTAGGGATAGGGTAGATAGGAGTATTGCATGGGCTTGCAGTTTTTATTAAAACTCCAGCTGCCATTAGTCCCTTAATTACTGGTTTTATGCCTTCAATAGCCTGAGGTTATAATGGATACTGCTTTTGGTGAGGCAGTTTTGCTCCCGGTTTTACTTTTATTTTTACTGGTAAGGCTGTTTTTACTAGTCCTACATCCGTTTTGCTTTTGGACCACACCACTGGTGCTATTTGCTCTAACAATTTCTCTTGTTGGGCCCATAACACCATCTGTCCCTCTGGTCTAGGATTGAGCTCCACTTTTTGAGCTATAGCCTCATCATTTACTTTTAAATTAATTCGTATAAACTGCTGGTCTTTTGACAGATGTACTTGTGGACTTTCCATGTTTTGCCATTCTTCAACTTCTGAGGCTGTCTTTACCATTGGACCTAGGTCCTTTGGGATTCGTACTTTTCAGAGACTAAAAGGGTCACATGAGGCGTGGCATTCGGCACTTGATACCATTGTTGTTCAGCTGAAGTTAGCTTGACAGAAGCTGCGGCCCCTTGGGGGCCTAAATAAATTTCTGTGGTGGTTATGTGAAACAGCCGTTGATTCATCAATACATCCCAGCAGCATGCATAGTCAGTCTGTTCTTGTTTGGCATCGAACATCAGGGTGACATGTAAAGGTAAACTAGGTGTATATACTGCTTCATAGTGTTGTTCTGCCCAGGGCTTCCATTTTTCCCATTCCAGTTGGAGATTTGAATTTTCTGGTTGTAACTTCAGCCAGTATACCATGGGTTGCACAGTTCGGACCTTGTTTCCATGTCCATAAGCACCATAATGTTGGTGAGTGCTTCGTCAGGAAAGTGTATTTGCAGTCCTTGATGGGTACACACTATCTGGGTTTGTAGCTTACATAAAATGTCTCTTCCCAGCAAATTCACAGGTGTATTTTGTGAGTATAACAGGGGTGCTTCAATTGTTTTTCCTGCAATCGTTACAGGAAGTGGGCGTGTAAAAGGTATTATTTGAGTCTTCCCAGAGAAACCGATGGTCTTAATTACAGACCCAGAGAGGGGGAGATGAGCGCCCATTTTCCCTATGCAAGAGTATGTTGCCCCTGTATCCACCATGAAAGGGAAATCTCTGTTTTGTATATTAACGGTGACGGTTGGCTCTTCCTTAGGTATCATCGAAATAGCCAATGCCACCGTTTCCCCCTCTGTCTTCTCTAGGCCTCCCTATTGCCAATAGGCAGAGGGTCCAACCCAAGGTCGGGCCGGACAATTTCTCATTCGATGTCCAGGTTGTCCACAGCTCCAACACTCATTAGAGGGTTGATCCCCTATTGGGGGTGTTGATCCCATAGGCGGTCCCGCTTGACTGTTCCTGGGAGCTGAGTTTTGGAATCTGCTTCCAAATGAAGGTTGGCGAGATCCTCTTCGCCACCCTCCTCTTTGACCTTGAAAGTTCCGTGACTCTCCTCTCCACCCATGACTGTAGGTGGGTCCATTTCCGGGTGTGCCAGTGCTATGGTAGTGATAGTGATGCTCCACTGGTGCCGAGACTTCTCCTGCAGTAGTGCTTCCTGCTGCTCCATCTAGGGCTTTCTGAACCTCATCTGGTAGAGCCTTTTTTACAGTTATTTTAAACAGGATTTCAGTTGCTGGAGAATGGTTCCATGCATTTCCTGTTTCCTCCGCCCATCTTTTCTGGAATCGGTGCAGGAACTTCTTTGGGCACTCTTCAGGTGTCCACTCCTCATCATCCAATTTAGAGGGATCCAAGACCTCAGGGTACTTTCTTCTCAGTCCTTCCCACATGGAGTTTCTATAGCGATTAAAGGGGACTTCATCATGTTGATTAGTGCCCATCATTTGTGTTAGTCCAACCTTTCCTGCTAATTCTTCAGTGTCATGTTTTCCCATGACATGCATTAGCAAGGCTTTATGTCACCTAAAGACAAGGTTACCCCTGCAGTGCCTTCTTCTAAGGCAGTTATCCATCTCCCAGCTCCTTCGATGATGTCTGGCAGCCTGTTGGCCAGCCCCACCATGTCTGTCCAGCTCCATGGGGTATACACATGATGACCATTTCTAACCACCAATGGGCATATGAGGTCTTTGTCCTCCTCTTCTTCTGTGCGGGCTCCATACTGTCTTCCAGATCGAGTGCGACTGACTGGTTCCAGGCAGTCCATCCAGTCGGTTATATTCTGTTCTAAAGCCGCTATGTCTTTGGCTACACATTGTTGTCTTTGCCTGAGTCGGGCCTCTTTTGCACTCTCAATGATGATCTCACCAGAAATCTTTCAGGTGGGTGGCTGTATAATGTGATTCCCTTGATTGGGCGTCGATTGTTGTAATATTCTTCTTTCCTCGGCGTCCCTATGTCTTTGTATTCTTTCCTTCGTTAGCCGAAGTTGCTCAGCTAGTTCTTCATTATCTCTTCTGGCCAGATCCAGTGTGTCACAGAAGCTCTTGTGCCACTCTTTGGAGCCTCTATAGCCTGTGAAGGTCCAGTCGGCTGACTTATGGTGGGAGGGGACGGTTTTCAGTGGACCTCGATGTGCAGGCGGAGCCTTCAGGTCTCTCTCTTTATCCTCGTCTGCCTCCGTGTCACTGTTATTTGTGGCCCCCCCTGCTGGTCGTGGTGAGCGACCACTTACTTTCGGACTTGGAGACCTTGTATGATCCATTTGACAGACTGAGGACCTGTCTCCTTGTGGCTCTCGAGCTTTTAGTGTCAGTGTGAATTTGCCCTCCACATCCATGCCTTGGTCCTCTTCACGAGTTCCTAATACAAATTGTCCAGCTGTCTTTCCCATATCATGACGTTTATATGGGGGTGGCTCTGCTTCCCAGCTCGGTGCACTGGCTTTAGTGTCTTTGGATCTTTCCTCTGTCATTTTTTCTCTTTTCTGCTGTAGCCTCTGTGCTTCCTGCTTGAACAAGGCCAAAACTTCTTTTTCTTCAGTGCGTTTTTTGTTGTTATTTACGTTCTTCTGCTGATCTTTAATTTCTTTTTTCTGTATTTCTACCGCAACTGCTTCACACATCACCGGATCAAATGATCCCTCCAAAGGCCATTGCCTGCCCCCATGTGACCTTTTGTGCCACTTTCTCATACATTGGTTGGCCTTAGTGCGTTTTCCTGGATATTTTCTTAGTACTAAGTCTAGCGGGGTACTTTCCCGACCTTGACCTTGAGAGTTACCCATGTAACCCTGACAAACGCTATGTGAGGTGTTTCTATGGTGTTCTGGTAGTCCCTCAGGGGCTGTCCTGATCCAGACCAATAACTTGCTGGCTGTAACACCTGTTTTGTATTTTAAACCCTTAAAAGGATTAAATTTCCAACTGTTATGCCCGTCTTCTTTTTCTTTAACTAAATACGAAAATTTACCTGTTTCCCACCGAACCTTCCTTGGGACCACAGTCAGAGTCAACCTAGGAAACAGTTCTTCACCTGGATCAGTTGGCAGTGTTATTAAATGATTTAATGGTATGCTAATTTCTTTATTAGGATCAGCACAAAGCAGCTCCAACCACGGGGTTAAACCCTGATGCCACAGACGTCTTATCAGCAGCTCCCAATTAATTAGAGGGAATTGTTCTTTCTTTTGCTTCAGATTGATTACCTTAGTAATCTGCCATAATTTCTGATTGATCTCTTGTTCGTCCTGCCAATGTTCTGCTCCTACCCTGTCAAAATAGGTCCTTTCCAGCCAAAAATGTTTCCTGATTCCCTGGGTTTCGATGTCTCCGTCAGTCAAGTAATGTTCTGGGAGTATTATTTCATCATCACTTAAGTCTCCCATCAATGACTGTCCCAAGCATTGATCAGTCTGTCAGCTTTTTCACTATAATCTAAGCTGTAACTCTTTTGATTTATAACCAACTTTATTTATTTAATCCTCTTACAACCATAACACTTCCTAATGTCTTTGCTCCCGACTTTCTATTTTCCTTCTAATTTTTTAACTTTCTGCTTCTCGTCTTTTTCTGCTATGTTTGTTTATTAGTTTTCTCTCTTTGAAATAATATCTACCTTTTCTGTATTTACATAGCACTCTTCTCCTGTCTTTTTCTTCACTGTCTCTGTTTCACACTTTCCTCTCTGCCTGTCATGCACCTCCCAAGTCCTCCTGTTGGGTCTAAATACCTCCCCCTCGTACTCTTTCACATTAATCTTGTATGTCAGCCAGCCTGCAAGCCCTCACAGCTTTACACAGATTACTCTCCACTCTCCGACACACCAATCTTCAAAAGCTTTATACACAAAAATTATTAAAAACAACTTTCTATATATCTCTATCTAGACTTCTGCCACTTTTCACTCCGCGGCTTTAAACAACCTTTTTATTCACTTAACACCAATGTGTTCTGTTTAAGCATGTATCTCTTCTTCACGTTAGACAGCTTCTCCGGCGCTGTCAGCAACTTCATATATTACTTTTTTTTTTTTTTACAAGCCCTCTTTGAGCATACAATATTTCATTTACTTCTACGCCTTACCGCGCCTCGCGTGCATATCCTGTGCTTAATATATTATTTTTCACAAGCTCCTTTCTGAGCATACAATATTTCATTTATTTCTACGCCTTACCGCGCCTCGCGTGCGTATCCTGTGCCTTTCTGCACTTTCTTCTACCTTTTTTTTTTTTCACTTACTGAGCTCCTCATGAGCTTAATGTGCCTTTGCACTGAAAATACTCTCTTTTTCTTTTCTTATAAAAAACTCATATTACTGTGTACTTAATTACTTATTCTTCTCCCACGCCCCACAAGCGTGTATCTGGTGCCTTACTGCACTATTTTCTGCTTCATTAATTCTCATGTATTCTGCACTAACTCTTCATTCATTTTATTTTTTTTTTATAGTTTTTCTCTTTTCTTAAAAAATGACGTCCTTTATTGAGCTCTTTTACTTACTGTCAGCTGTGCTACTTTGCACTTTCTCTTTAAATCTCTTTATCATGTACGGTATTTCTACTGCGCCCCCTCAGGCGCTTATCTTGTGCTTCCTCTGCACGTATTCTCTGTTAAACTCTTTTTCTCACTTATTTCACTTCAGTCTCTGTTAAACTCTTTAAATAACTTTGTATTACCTTGTATCTATTTGTCAGTATACTCCCCTAAATTAACCCCTACAGCGCATGCTATCAGTCGGCACGTTAGTAACGAATTTCAACACCAATTATTCCCCAAGCATTCCCCAAAAAACATCCAGGTTAGTTCTCCACACATTCTTTTCCACACCAGAGTTCATGAACATTCCTGACCTTTCGCTCACACAGACATTCTTTTTCCCGGGAACACACACACCTTCTGAGCATTTTATCTACAAGGCCTGATCATTTTCAATCTTATCTTTTTTTAGTCTCTTATCAGTTTTCTTAGTCCAGGTTCTTTTGGGTAAGAGGCAATTAAAAATATCACCTGTCAACTTGGGCGGAAATCCCGACTCACTCCTCCAGATCGTGCAGAAGTTATAAAAGGTTTCTGCTTACCTTTTAGTCGTGATCACTGTTATTTACGGTCTGGAGGGATGAGCTGGACTGCTCCAGGCTGCCGGAATGCCCCTGGACCCTCCTGGCTGGCTCGCCAAGTTCTGTCGTGGCTCGTCTTTAGTCTTCTCAGGATGTCGTCTTTTAGATAACACAAACTAATTGCAAGTGATATGCTAGAAAAGGACACAACACTTTAGAATAATTCAGCCTTAAGCAAGATAAAATGCACAGAGTTTTTAAGTTTATTTAAGCCTTCGACACAGAGCTTAGACAAACTGAGTCCTCTAGAGAGACTGAATATGACAACCGCGCTCGTCTATTTATTGGAGACCCGCGGGCATCACTCCTCCTTCAACTTTTTTATTTATTTCATTCCCAAGACATGGTTTTCTATTGGAAGCGTCCTCTAGTGAACCCTAAGCAGGTGTTAGGCCATTATTTCAATGTGACAAACGCTCCCATTAAAACGTGAAGGATTTACAACTGATTTTTTTAAAAGACCTTCAGCCACATGTGCAGCTGGCCTGAGGCCCCCCCCCCCCCGCACGTGGCCTCAGCCACACGTGCAGCTGGCCTGAGGCCCCTGCACGTGGCCTGCGGGAAAGCACCTAAAAGGCCTTGGAAAGCCCCTGACAGACTGAATGACTAATAGAGCCCTTTTTTTGGGTTGAACACCTGCTAGTTCAACCAGAGGACATACAGTTCAGATCAGGACACTTGATAGTTCATCACAGTTCAAATATGGACCTAAAAATTCTTCTACAAGAGCTTAACAACAAGATTGAAAATTCAGGTGGCTAATCGGTTATTACAAAAGAGTAATGTCTTAGGAGTATTTGTGCGAAACCTTAATGCCCCTTTTACAGATGTCCCTGTATCACAGATGTGTGCATCTCATTGATAATGCACCTCAGAGCTTCAATGATAAAGGTCTATTGGTGGCCATTTTGGACACCATTTTAAATCTTAAACCCATGAATGAATTTAGTTTAGGCACAAATGAGTTTGCTGTGACCTGCAATGGTTTTCCCATTGAATCTCTGTGATATTTAAGTTGTTTATATGTTTATATTTTGGCAGCCATCTTGGATAACTGGCTTGAGGCCAGTTTTTATTTTTGGGAACATCCTGTTTGTGTTTTGGGATCATTGAAGGAACGTTGATTTGGTTTAGTTCTGGGGGGGGGGGGGGGGGGGTGCAAAGGTATTGGTCATAGCTCCCTTAGTATATGTACATTATGTTGTCCATGTCCGGCTGTAGAGTGGCTGAGCACACACTCCTGGTAAATGTTTGGTCTTCTCAGTGAGGCCGGGGTTATTCCAGAGTCTCTTGTTCAGTCTGGACATAACTGCTGCTGCTTTGGCAATCAGAAGCAATAGAGAGCAAGCCGAAGATGGACCTGAGATAAGTTCTCAACAACTTCCAGGTTGGATGCATTAATGGCAATCATGGGAGGAGAGTCTGTGTCCTGCCCCATAATATTCGTCTTCTTCGGATGGTCAGTCCAAAATCCTTGCAGGCATGTGAGATATGGCATACATGCTGCTGTCATCCAACTTCTATGTGTAATGTCAAAGCTGCATCATTCGCAAAGAGCAGCTCTCGGATAAGAACATTTTGGACTTCTGTCTTGGCAAGAAGGCACACCATGTTGAACAACTTGCCATCAGCTCTAGTATGTATGTATGTAGACTGCCTCGCTGCAATCCTTGGAGGCATACGTGATCAGCATGGAGAAGAAGATGCCAAAAAGTGTTGGCGCAAGACCAAGTCCTTGTTTAACGCCACTGTTGACAGGGTAGGCCT
The DNA here is from genome assembly GCF_902500255.1 of Thalassophryne amazonica. Taxonomy (NCBI): domain Eukaryota; kingdom Metazoa; phylum Chordata; class Actinopteri; order Batrachoidiformes; family Batrachoididae; genus Thalassophryne; species Thalassophryne amazonica. Next base: position 73,611,805 of record NC_047118.1, read on the forward strand.
CCGATGTTCCACTGCTGAAGCAGACTGTGCTGACACAATGGCATCTAGCAGTTGTGGGGGGCAGCCAGTCTTCTGCAAGAGCATGAAGAGTCCACTCCGGCTGACCAGGTCAAATGCCTTTGTCAGACCTATAAAGGTGATGTAGAGGGGATCCTGCTGTTCAGAACTGACATGTCTGAGATGGCATTTAGAGCTGCATTGGTTATAACATTCTGGCTTGCATACAGTTCAAGGTAATGCTCAACCCAAAGCTGAATCTGTTTTCCCTGGTCTGAGATCACTTCACTAACTTTGGACTTGATGGGGCAGACTTGGAGGTAGTGGAGCCTATTGCCTTCTTTAAGCCCTCGTACATGCCCCTTGTATCCTCGACATCGTGAGCAGCGGGGGTGGAGTTAGCCTATTTTTAGGGGTGCTTCTATACTACTATTTTTTTAAACAACCTATTTCAAGCATTATGCCAAAATATGTATTACAAGAACACAGTAATTTGATCATCTCCCCTTCTTGGGCAAATGGTTCAATCCACGAAGTGCACCTACATTCATCTCTCTCTCTGATCTGGTATGTGTTTGTGTCGCGTGGTGCTGCTGCAGGTGGTGCACATTTAGCAGAGGCGCTGTCCTGTGAGCGCTGGCAGTAACCTCGCCCAGCCGCGCTGTCAAGTGATTGCCAGGCGACTGTCACATTTGCGAGGTATTTATTCACAGTTTATATCTCTGAATGTGAAGAGCGAGTGCAACTTTCTGAAAAGTGCTTATTTTACTCACCTGGCTACCTATCGCAAAACACAGTATATTGCTCTACAAATTAGTGTAAGATTGATTCGGTGTTGTCTTTTTTTTTTTCCAACTAAATCCTCGTCAGCTACGTGTAGCTTCCATTAACAAATCACTCTCCTACATCAAATCCCATGTACACAGATTTGACCTTAAATGCTTAGTTAAGGTCCTTAACTAAGCATTTCTGAATTAAGACAGTAAACTTTACCACAACGTTTAATGCACAGCATGATAATAAGTGAATAATTTAAATTCCTGCTAAAAAGGCATAAATCCTAAAACTCATTTTGTATTTTTATTTGTTAGCAGTAAGTGACAAACCAAACCTGCAGTGCAGAGATGGATATCAGAGCATTTTTTTTTTTTTTCAAAAGCAAAAAAAAAGCTTCAGGTGAGGTTTGTGCACTCTATAGACCTTATGTGATAGTAGATATGGACATTGAGAATAGCAAAGGATGGAAAGTGAAGCTAAGTGGAAATTGAATATGTGTATCAGACTGTGGAGGTGTCTTACTTGTGTTACTCGTGTTTTGGTTTGAATTCTGACTTTTGAGTCACACATTTTTAATTTTATTACTTTTAAGGACTTCATTAGATCTTGTCTGTCTTTTCTATGCTTTGCTTTAATTCAATAAATAATTCATATTCATATATTTCTTATCCTGAACCCATTTATGTGCAGTATATCATCTGTGTTCTCCATCCAGCCTTATAGTGGAGTGCTGCTGTAGCTGTGCTAAACCAGGTCCTCCTGCACACGGCACTAAACCTCACTGATCAGAACTATGACTTACAACGTGGATGTGCGTGCTGCCAGAAAAAACGAGATATCAATCAGTTTGTAGAATAAATAAATGAATAGCCAAAACTAAAACACAATGTAAGTAATGCCTAAAACTGTCTAAATGTAATTGAAAAGTGATACCAGGGTGAGTGTTCTGTACTAAGTACTATGACATAATAATCTGTTAAGATGAAATAAAAAATGGTCAATAACTATAGGCTCATAAGACTAATATATAAACAAGGATAATATACTTTACTCATCCTCTGAATATTTCAGACCTGCTCCAAAGTTGCAATTACTATTTGCCCTCATCACATTAGGAGATTAAATTATTTGTTATATAAACTGCACCAGAATGCAGGAATTCTATGTATGGGCCGTTATCCATTACTAATATGCATTTTGTTTTGTTTGTTTGTTTGTTTTTTTATCATTCTGACAATGAATGCAGCTTTTACAAGCACTGTTTTCACTCTGAAATCATGGGAAATTGTATTTCTGGACATCTAGATTTTAAAAATTTTTAAAATGTGCTAAGCATCTCTAAAACTGGAAGTCTAAAATCGCCTCTGGTCAGCACTATGTATGCTGGTGCATAGATTCAGCCAGAAGGTATTTGCGCAGTGACTGGCAGTCTTGTCATGTACTGGGACAAGGTACAGCATTGTAGGCCTGGAGGGCCTTGGTCTTTGCCTCCGTCACAGGTTCCATCTCATCCCAGTGAACCTCATACCAGTCAGCATTCTTACTCTCACTTTTCTCATATGCAGTCAGTCAGTCATGGCTGCATCACCAGCGTTGGGAGGGTTACTTTAAAAATGTATTCTGATACAGTTATAGTTACCTGTTGAAAAATGTAATCAGTAATGTAATCCAAGTACCATAATATTAAAGTAATGTAATTTGATTACTTTCAATTACTTCTGGATTTCTCCAATATCAAATATGCTAATACAGACAAAAGAAACTAAATAGAAATAGTCTTGACCACATAGTACAGTTTATTAAGCAAAAATAAAAGTTTCTTTTACATGGCATGCTCTGTTTTACTTCACATTATGAATTAAGAGCACCACAATATTGTTTTAAACACACCCAGTGTTCACCTGCTAAATGTTCAACAAAAAATGCCAAACAAATGAAGGATAATGAAAACTCAGGCAGTGTGCGGATGAATTTGTAATTAAAAGTGGCTTGCAGAACAATACACAAAACAACAAAATTCTGCTACTTGTTCAGTAAACATAAAATTATCTTACTTTAGTCTTTCACATAGCATGTTTAACATATCAGTCCACTTATTGAACTTTCAAAATAAGAACAACAGCATAATGAAAACCATTAATTAAATCCTGTTAGTAAGGAGGCGTGATCGCCATTTTAATTCCGGGCAAGTTAATGATTTGCATGCATAGAAGTTCAAGAAACAGGTGGAATATGCTGGAAAGCCACAAACAGAGGAACAAGGGAGACAATATTTCCTTCCATAAGTAAGTGGTTTTGGTTCTTCTTGTCACTTTGTCTGTGATATTTGGATGATGAACAGCTGTATGTCTCCTGTTGTACCTGTGTCGCCTGATGACACAGAACATTAACTCTTCACTTATGTCTAGTTGATATTTTCCACTGCTAGATCAATGTCTAGTTAAAATATTTGTCGTTAGTGATTAAAATAGTTCGACAAGACTGGGGATTTTTTTTTAAATTGGCACCTTAAAATAATGAGATTATAATGACCTGCGCTGTGCTGCTCACAGTCACACCCACACAGATGTGTATACACACTACTGACTTCATGAATAAAACTCGGTCAATAAAGGATAATTGTGTTAAAATATAATATGTATATTTTAACATTGTATTGTCATTGTATTGTATTGTATTGTAATGATTTTAGGAGCCGCGTTGAACACAGCAGCAGCAGCAGGATGCCTCAGCTCAGCAGCTTGAACAGCGCAGATCCGTGTAACTTTCAACACTAATATTTGGGAATGTGTGTGTGTGTCAGAGTAAGTTTAATACTTTCCTGACATAATTTAATGTAATTTAATTTTACTGGCTCGATATCCAGGTCAAAATGGCATTTTTTAACACGTATTTTGCGAGCATTTTTCTGAGGGTGTTCAGTCGCGAATCTCCACTGAAAATGCATTAACATCAATATGTTGCTCGGTGAGGAGACGTCATGTCGCTGTCCATGAAGGGATGTTTTCATTTCAAAGAAAAAAAATATATTATATACAGATAATATCATAAAATGCATTAAAATTGTAATCCTGCGAACTAATCCCCATTTTTACTAAATATACCTGTAATCTGAATACGTCTTTTTTCTGTAACTGTAGCGGAATACAGTTACCTTTTTTTTTTTGTATCCTAATTACATAACGCTGTTACATGTATTCCGTTACTCCCCAAGCCTGTGCATCACATATTATATGCGGCAATAGCTTAGTGGGTAGAGCAAGCCGTCTTGTGACTGAAAGTTCGGCAGTTTGAATCCGGCTCATAACCAGTCGAAAATCTACATATTGTCATTGTGTCCATTGCCCACCTTGTCTGTGTATGAGGTGTATGTCTGTTATGATCAGAGGGGGGCATAGGTGCAGAATAGCAGCCACGCTTCTGCCAGTTACAGAAGCTACTAACTACACTAGTAGCTTACCACCACCAATATGTGCAAGTGAATGAATAATGTAACTTGTAATGCGCTTTGAGTGTGTTGAAAAGTGCTCTATTAATCCAAGTCACATTTATAAGTCATAAGTTATATTTAGTTGGTGTATTCTTTTCGTGACCCTTCACTGGAGCAGTACACTTAAATGTTTTCATTGTAGAGAAGCTTTAATCTTTGACTGGACTAGGTTTCTTGACGCAAGGACGTTTCGTTTCAAATCGCAGAAGCTTCCTCAGCTAAAATTCTTGCTCTTGAACTCTCATCGCCATGAACAAAAGAGTTTCAAGCAGTTTCCATCTTTTGTTCATGGTAATGAGTCATTCACGTCATCAGGAGATGCGTCAGGAGAAGCGTCAGTCCCATCGTTAGGAGGGAAAGCTACCCTGTCATTAGGAGGGTGCTAACTAGAGCACAATCGGTGCTAATTAAAGCAATTGTTTAGTCACTAACCAATAGCAGCCTGCCTTGCGGTAGAAGGGGTCTGGTTAGGTTTAACCCTCTGGGGTCCGAGGGCATTTTTTGGACAGTTCACTCACCTGGCATAAATGTTTTATTATTGCTGTTAACAGCTCTCCCTACATCCCACAATCAAGTTTTATGTCTCTTTTTTCAGGACAACCTGTGCTTGTCAGGATAGGCAGCTTGCTGATGATGCAGTATGAGCACAAATAGCACATCTGCGGAATTAAAACATGCAACAATGCAAGTATGGTTGATGACATGAGACAGAAACAGGAGAAACAATAGCTTGAAACAGGTTAGCACAAATTACAGCTATACAATATTGCTGGTAGAATTCACAGAATTAATCCACTGAAGGCTTGCATTATAAAACTATATCGAGGTATGGTTTATTCAAAGGGGATGTAACTGAAGTGGAAGACTATGCTAACTTGAGAAGGAAACAACACAGGATTAAGTTACCTCAACATGTAAAAGCCATTAAGAATAATGACTTCCTTCTACCTACCAATCTGAATACAACACCTGAAAATCAACAGAAAACATAAGTGGACTTACAGGGAAGTTCCAGTCCTGTGTGTCCGGTAGTGTTGTGTACAGAGGGTGGGGAATGTCTTGCATCAGCCATGTCAAACTCTGAGCACTGGGTTTCACCATGATTCACAGCCAAACCCAAACGCAGGCGTTCTGCATAGGACTGAGCTCTGCAAAAAGAAATGATTGTGTTGTGTGTTGGGGGGTTTGGCTGGATGTTTTTGTGTTGTTTTCTTTTCTTTGCTCTCCAGGTGGTATGCAAACTGGTTTTTGTCTGTGGAGACGGTGCTGGCAGAAGAGTCCTTCACCCTCATCAGCATTATTAGCTGCACCTGTGGAGGATGTTCACGTGCAGGCCTACTGACTCGCAGCACCTGTGGATGATGCTCACGTGTAAACTTAAAGACTTTCAGCTGAAGCAGATAATGAGATGGCGTTCTGCATTTAAGCCATGAGTGGTTCAAGTAGAATTGCCGGGAACTCGACCTTGTGACGTTCGTTTGTGAGATGCTGAGGACCGCGCCAGGGTTTGACACATCGTGCCTGTGAAGGAGGACGGGTGAGGGACACATGCTGTCAGCACACATCAGAGGTGATTATTGTCTGAATGATCGTTAATAGTAATTTGGCATTTTGTTCCGCAGTATATTTGAACACTGATGAGAATTGTGCAGTTTGCTTCTCACTGCCGTGGCGTACGGACTGATGATCCTCCACCTGTTGTGAGAAGCTGCTCATTTACATAAAGCTTAAATTCAGACCTGAATGTGTTGCTGATAGTGTGTGCCTCTGAAAGATATTTGCTGTAGCTCTGTTGACTTACCTCACCTTTTCCATCCTTCACAGAGTCAGTTTGTCGTGTCCACCTGGGGGGTGTTTGGCAGTGAATCTGAGTCCAGAAGCGCTGAGGCTTTGATCCTTTTGGGTGCTGGAGAGTGCGCCGTCCTTCACTCCGCCAGACAAACCAAATATTTATGTTGTACACTAATTATTGCACTGGAGGGGAAATAAAATTGTTTTGTTTGTGGAACCGCTTTCTGGTTATTTAGTGCTGGGTTCGGTCAGACGTTGGTCCGCTCCTCAACCTGCGTCTGCACATAACAGATTGTAAATGAGACTAGGTCTTCATTCTTCCTCTTTTAACCCTCTGGGGTCCAAGAGCATTTTTTGGACAGTTCACTCGCCTGGCATAAATGTTTTATTATTGCTGTTAACAGCTCTCCCTGCATCCCACAATCAAGTTTTATGTCTTTTTTTTTCAGGACAACCAGTGCTTTCAAAATATATATGCTTTTGTTGTTTTATAAGTGTAATAAAGGTTTACAATAAAAAATAGGCAAGGAAAAAATAAAGCGAAAAATAATTTTCCACACATTTATTCAAAACACACAGCAAACTATAATAAACGACTGTTGCGACACTTCACAAAGGTAATTTGAGGTCTTGTGTGAAAGACTGAACAACAAAAATGTTCAAACAATAAACACAAATGCACATTTTGAACAATATATACAAAATGGTCTATGGGTTTTGTTGTCCATTGATATGGTAAACAGTGCTTTATGCAGAGAAAGCAACAGAGTTATCCAGTAACATTCACATGCAAACTAGTGGAGCAGTCCTGACAGTTACACACTCTTTGTTTGAGCATGTGAGATTGTCATCACAGGCTCTCCGTCTGCTCCTGCTTTCACTGATTGCTGTGCATAATGGCGCAGGGCACACTGAGTATGTACTAATAGTATGTACTCATTGGAGCACCCAGGTGGCTATTCAAAGGGGCCAACTAGTAACATATCACTCCTGAAAATGATCTTTGGCTTTTCACGTGAGGTAAATCTGCCCTACTATTGGATTTTGGAAAACCATGTGATGGTGAACCAATTCCAATTGGACACTCACATTGCGCACGTCATCACACAACTTCTATGAGGAGTACAAAGATGGCCAATAGCTGCTGGCTCGAAAGTCTGCGGAGTTAACTTTTCAGCAAAAAAAAGTAAGCTTCTATCTCATATCATTAAAAAGTTATTTATAATTTAGTAAAGCTTGGTCTTACACGTCGTATACAACGGCGTCGACCCCAGATGGTTAAAACTCCAGCTTTTGTGGCTTCTGTTTGTTCTTCTCTACAAGGGTCAAGACAGAAGTCAGACTACCAGAGCAAGAATTTTAGCTGAAGAAGCTTCTGCGATTTGAAGCGAAACGTCCTCGCATCAAGCAACCCAGTCCAGTCGAAGATTCAAGCTTCTCTAGTATGGAAACCACCTGGACAGCTGAGAGCCTTCACAGAAACTTGAATGTTTTCCACAAATGAATGTAACGTTGCATTTTTAAGCACCAGAATTGTTTATCATGACATCATGGCATCCTCAAATTGTTGCTTAGAATGCTCCTTAATGGAAAGCTCCACTTTTTTCTGGCTCATTTCTTCAAAACATACTGCCGCAATGACTCAAGGTGTTGGACCTGCTATAAACAGGTGATAGAAGCTGAGGAGAGGCACGAAGTGATATTGGCTTTGCTGACATGCTAGTCAGGAGTGATTGTCGCGTGCTAACCACATGCGTCACAGGTACTCCTGGCTTACGACACTGGTTAATTGCAAATCAAACACACTCATCACTCACTGGACACGCACGGATCATATGTGTCAGACATAGGATTGCCGTAGACTAAAGGTGCAATATTTCCCACATCTTCTTTTCTGCCTGTACGTAACAAGTCCAATGCCCGTTCTCTTTCACAAATTTCCTCCCAGATATGTGCGGCACACCTGCAAGCTGCCAATTCCTGTGACTCATATGTGTCCACCAAATGTGCGGTGAGTGGTGAGGCAGGCTTTAGCTAGAAAACCTGGATTTATTATTCAGTGAGGGAAGGCTTCCAGA